>NW_027464633.1:722500-802500 GCF_043290135.1 Rhipicephalus microplus
GTATGAACCGTCGTAAAACCGCATTAAACAATGTCACTTAGTGATGCAGTGTTTTTCACCTTTACAAGTTGGGAACTGCGATATCTAATGTGAAAGCGCTTGAAACCGTCGTAATGTTGTAGAAAGCAATGTAAAGTAGCGAGTAAAACGTTTTCTAACGATAGAAGTGCGAAGGTAATGTTAGGTTGAGTTATGTTAGTTTAAGCTAGGTAGCGTCGTGAAACCACCAAAAACGACGTCATCTAACGAGATAGTGTTGTTTTATTGCGAGTACGAAACTGCGATAGGTAAAATGTTGTGAAAGCACACAAAACGGCATGAACAAGCCAAATACTGCGTGTTGTACCGTTACAAGTGCGAAACTGCTATGTTGTGATATTCTCGTTAAAGCGCATGCAAGCATCGTGCAACCTTAAAGAATGATGTCATTTAGCGAGAGACAGCGTTCTGTACTGTAATAAGTTGGTGAAAAACTGTGAGGTCATGCAAATATCGTAACTGTGAACGAAACAGTGTAATAGAGCATTTTGAGATACAAGCGCGAATGTTAGGTTAGGGTAAAATATGAACCGTCGTAAAACCGCATTAAACAATGTCACTTTGTGAGATGCAGTGTTTTTCACCATTACAAGTCGGGAACTGCGATATCTAATGTGAAAGCGCATGAAACCGTCGTTATGTGTTAGAGAGCATTGTAAAGTAGCGAGTAAAACGTTTTCTAACGATAGAAGTGCGAAGGTTATGTTAGGTTGAATTATGTTAGTTTAAGCTAGGTAGCGTCGTGAAACCACCAAAAAGGACGTCATCTAACGAGATATAATTGTTTTATTTCATGTACGAAACTGCATAGGTGAAATGTTGTGAAAGCACACAAAACGGCATGAACAAGCCAAATACTGCGTGTTGTACCGTTACAAGTGCGAAACTGCTAAGTTGTGATATTCTCGTTAAAGCGAATGCAAGCATCGTGAAACCTTAAAGAATGATGTCATTTAGCGATATACAGCGTTCTGTACTGTAATAAGTTGGAGAAAAACTGTGAGGTCATGCAAATATCATAAATAAGAACGAAACAAGTGTAATAGAGCGTTTTTAGATACAAGTGCGAACGTTAGGTTAGGTTAAGATATGAACCGTCGTAAAACCGCATGAAACAATGTCACTAAGTGAGATGCAGTGTTTTTCACAATTACAAGTCGGGAACTGCGATATATAATGTGAAAGCGCATGAAACCGTCGTTAGGTTTGGTTAGGTTAGGTTAGGTTAGGTTAGGTTTGGTTAGGTTAGGTTAGGTTAGGTTAGGTTAGGTTAGATTAGGTTAGGTTGGGTTGAGTTGGGTTAGGTTAGGTTAGGTTAGGTTAGGTTGGGTTAGGTTAGGTTACGTTAGGTTAGGTTAGGTTACGTTAGGTTACGTTAGGTTAGGTTAGGTTAGGTAAGGATAATTTGGTTAGGTTAGGTAAGGTTAGGTTAGGTTGGGTTGGGTGTTGTTGGGTTGGGTTGGGTTAGGTTGGGTTAGGTTAGGTTAGGTTACGTTGGGTTAGGTTAGGTTAGGTTAGGTTACGTTAGGTTAGGTTAGGTTAGGTTTGGTTAGGTTAGGTTAGGTTAGCTTAGGTTAGGTTAGGTTGGGTTGGGTTAGGTTGGGTTAGATTTGGTTAGGTTAGGTTAGGTTAGGTTGGGTTAGGTTAGGTTAGTTTAGGTTAGGTTAGGTTAGGTTAGGATGGGTTGGGTGGGGTTAGGTTAGGTTAGGTTAGGTAAGGTTAGGTTAGGTTAGGTTACGTTAGGTTAAGGTATGAACCGTCGTAAAACCGCATTAAACAATGTCACTTAGTGAGATACAGTGTTTTTCACCTTTACAAGTTGGGAACTGCGATATCTAATGTGAAAGCGCTTGAAACCGTCGTAATGTTGTAGAAAGCAATGTAAAGTAGCGAGTAAAACGTTTTCTAACGATAGAAGTGCGAAGGTAATGTTAGGTTGAGTTATGTTAGTTTAAGCTAGGTAGCGTCGTGAAACAACCAAAAACGACGTCATCTAACGAGATGGTGTTGTTTTATTGCGAGTACGAAACTGCGATAGGTAAAATGTTGTGAAAGCACACAAAACGGCATGAACAAGCCAAATACTGCGTGTTGTACCGTTACAAGTGCGAAACTGCTATGTTGTGATATTCTCGTTAAAGCGCATGCAAGCATCGTGAAACCTTAAGAATGATGTCATTTAGCGAGAGACAGCGTTCTGTACTGTAATAAGTTGGTGAAAAACTGTGAGGTCATGCAAATATCGTAACTGTGAACGAAACAGTGTAATAGAGCATTTTGAGATACAAGCGCGAATGTTAGGTTAGGTTAAAATATGAACCGTCGTAAAACCGCATTAAACAATGTCACTTTGTGAGATGCAGTGTTTTTCACCATTACAAGTCGGGAACTGCGATATCTAATGTGAAAGCGCATGAAACCGTCGTAATGTGTTAGAGAGCATTGTAAAGTAGCGAGTAAAACGTTTTCTAACGATAGAAGTGCGAAGGTTATGTTAGGTTGAATTATGTTAGTTTAAGCTAGGTAGCGTCGTGAAACCACCAAAAAGGACGTCATCTAACGAGATATATTTGTTTTATTTCATGTACGAAACTGCATAGGTGAAATGTTGTGGAAGCACACAAAACGGCATGAACAAGCCAAATACTGTGTGTTGTACCGTTACAAGTGCGAAACTGCTAAGTTGTGATATTCTCGTTAAAGCGCATGCAAGCATCGTGAAACCTTAAAGAATGATGTCATTTAGCGATATACAGCGTTCTGTACTGTGATAAGTTGGAGAAAAACTGTGAGGTCATGCAAATATCTTAAATAAGAACGAAACAAGTGTAATAGAGCGTTTTTAGATACAAGTGCGAACGTTAGGTTAGGTTAAGATATGAACCGTCGTAAAACCGCATGAAACAATGTCACTAAGTGAGCTGCAGTGTTTTTCACCATTACAAGTCGGGAACTGCGATATATAATGTGAAAGCGCATGAAACCGTCGTTAGGTTTGGTTAGGTTAGGTTAGGTTAGGTTTGGTTAGGTTAGGTTAGGTTAGGTTAGAGTAGGTTAGGTTGGGTTGAGTTGGGTTAGGTTAGGTTAGGTTAGGTTGGGTTAGGTTAGGTTACGTTAGGTTAGGTTAGGTTACGTTAGGTTACGTTAGGTTAGGTTAGGTTAGGTAAGGATAATTTGGTTAGGTTAGGTAAGGTTAGGTTAGGTTAGGTTAGGTTGGGTTGGGTGTTGTTGGGTTGGGTTGGGTTAGGTTGGGTTAGGTTAGGTTAGGTTACGTTGGGTTAGGTTAGGTTAGGTTACGTTAGGTTAGGTTAGGTTAGGTTTGGTTAGGTTAGGTTAGGTTAGCTTAGGTTAGGTTAGGTTGGGTTGGGTTAGGTTGGGTTAGATTTGGTTAGGTTAGGTTAGGTTAGGTTGGGTTAGGTTAGGTTAGTTTAGGTTAGGTTAGGTTAGGTTAGGTTGGGTTGGGTTGGGTTGGGTTAGGTTAGGTTAGGTTAGGTTAGGTTAGGTTACGTTAGGTTAAGGTATGAACCGTCGTAAAACCGCATTAAACAATGTCACTTAGTGACATGCAGTGTTTTTCACCTTTACAAGTTGGGAACTGCGATATCTAATGTGAAAGCGCTTGAAACCGTCGTAATGTTGTAGAAAGCAATGCAAACTAGCGAGTAAAACGTTTTCTAACGATAGAAGTGCGAAGGTAATGTTAGGTTGAGTTATGTTAGTTTAAGCTAGGTAGCGTCGTGAAACCACCAAAAACGACGTAATCTAACGAGATAGTGTTGTTTTATTGCGAGTACGAAACTGCGATAGGTAAAATGTTGTGAAAGCACACAAAACGGCATGAACAAGCCAAATACTGCGTGTTGTACCGTTACAAGTGCGAAACTGCTATGTTGTGATATTATCGTTAAAGCGCATGCAAGCATCGTGAAACCTTAAAGAATGATGTCATTTAGCGAGAGACAGCGTTCTGTACTGCAATAAGTTGGTGAAAAACTGTGAGGTTATGCAAATATCGTAATTGTGAACGAAACAGTGTAAGAGAGCGTTTTTCAATACAAGTGCGAATGTTAGGTTAGGTTAAGATATGAACCGTCGTAAAACTGCATTAAACAATGTCACTTAGTGAGATGCAGTGTTTTTCACCATTACAAGTCGGGAACTGCGATATCTAATGTGAAAGCGCTTGCAAACGTCGTTAGGTTAGGTTAGGTTAGGTTAGGTTACGTTACGTTAAGTTAGGTTATGTTAGGTAAGGTTTGGTTAGGTTAGGTTAGGTTAGTTTGGGTTAGGTAAGGTTAGGTTAGGTTAAATTAGGTTAGGTTAGGTTAGGTTAGGTTAAGATATGTACCGCGCTAAAAACGCATTAAACAATGTCACTTAGTGAGATGCTGTGTTTTTCACCATTACAAGTCGGGAACTGCGATATCTAATGTGAAAGCGCATGAAACCGTCTTAATCTTGTATAAAACATTGTAAAGTAGCGAATAAAACGTTTTCTAACGATAGAAGTGCGAAGGTTAGGTTAGTTTGAGCTACGTAGCGTCGTGAAACCACCAAAAACGATGTCATCTAACGAGATAGTGTTGTTTTATTGCGAGTACGAAACTGCGATAGGTGAAATATTGTGAAAGCACACAAAATGGCATGAACTAGCCAGATACTGCGTCTTGTGCCGTTACAAGTGCGAAACTGCTTTATTGTGATATTCTCGTTAAAGCGCATGCAAGTATCGTGAAACCTTAAAGAACGATGTCATTTAGCGAGATACAGCGTTCTGTACTGTAATAAGTTGGTGAGAAACTGTGAGGTCAAGCAAATATCGTAATTGTGAACGAAACAGTGTAATTGAGCGTATTTAGATACAAGTGCGAATGTTAGGTTAGGTTGAGATATCAACCGTCGTAAAACCGCATTAAACAATGTCACTTAGTGAGATGTAGTGTTTTTCAACATTACAAGTCGGGAACTACGATATCTAATGTGAAAGCGCATGAAAACGTCGTAATCTTGAAAAAAACATTGTAAAGTTGCGAGTAAAACGTTTTCTAACGATAGAAGTGCGAAGGTTAGGTTAGGTTAGGTTAGTTTGGGCTAGGTAGCGTCGTGAAACCACCAAAAACGACGTCATCTAACGAGATAGTGTTGTTTTATTGCGACTACGAAACTGCGATAGGTGAAATATTGTGAAAGCACACAAAAAGGCATGAACAAGCCAGATACTGCGTGTTGTACCGTTACAAGTGCGAAACTGCTCTAATGTGATATTCTCGTTAAAGCGCATGCAAGCATCGTGAAACCTTGAAGAACAATGTCATTTAGCGAGATACAGCGTTCTGTGCTGCAATAAGTTGGTGAAAAACTGTGAGGTTATGCAAATATCGTAATTATGAACGAAACAGTGTAATAGAGCGTTTTTAGATACAAGTGCGAATGTTAGGTTAGGTTAAAATATGATCCGTCGTAAAAACGCATTAAGCAATGTCACTTAGTGAGATGCAGTGTTTCTCACCATTACAAGTCGGGAACTGCGATATCTAATGTGAAAGCGCTTGCAACCGTCGTTATGTTAGGTTAGGTTAGGTTTGGTTAGGTTAGGTTAGGTTAGGTTAGGTTGGGTTGAGTTGGGTTAGGTTAGGTTAGGTTAGGTTAGGTTGATTAGGTTAGGTTAGGTTAGGTTACGTTAGGTTACGTTAGGTTACGTTAGGTTAGGTTACGTTAGGTTAGGTTAGGTTAGGTAAGGATAATTTGGTTAGGTTAGGTAAGGTTAGGTTAGGTTAGGTTAGGTTGGGTTGGGTTTTGTTGGGTTGGGTTGGGTTAGGTTACGTTAGGTTAGGTTAGGTTAGGTTACGTTACGTTTTGTTAGGTTAGGTTAGGTTACGTTAGGTTATGTTAGGTTAGGTTAGGTTACGTTAGGTTAGGTTAGGTCAGGTAAGGTTAGGTTACGTAAGAATAGGTTAGGTTAGGTTAGGTTACGTTAGGTTAGGTTAGGTTAGGTTAGGTTAGGTTTGGTTAGGTTAGGTTAGGTTAGCTTAGGTTAGGTTAGGTTGGGTTGGGTTGGGTTAGGTTGGGTTAGGTTAGGTTAGGTTAGGTTGGCTTAGGTTAGTTTAGGTTAAGTTAGGTTAGGTTAGGTTGGGTTGGGTTGGGTTGGGTTAGGTTAGGTTAGGTTAGGTTAGGTTAGGTTAGGTTACGTTAGGTTAAGGTATGAACCGTCGTAAAACCGCATTAAACAATGTCACTTAGTGACATGCAGTGTTTTTCACCTTTACAAGTTGGGAACTGCGATATCTAATGTGAAAGCGCTTGAAACCGTCGTAATGTTGTAGAAAGCAATGCAAACTAGCGAGTAAAACGTTTTCTAACGATAGAAGTGCGAAGGTAATGTTAGGTTGAGTTATGTTGGTTTAAGCTAGGTAGCGTCGTGAAACCACCAAAAACGACGTAATCTAACGAGATAGTGTTGTTTTATTGCGAGTACGAAACTGCGATAGGTAAAATGTTGTGAAAGCACACAAAACGGCATGAACAAGCCAAATACTGCGTGTTGTACCGTTACAAGTGCGAAACTGCTATGTTGTGATATTATCGTTAAAGCGCATGCAAGCATCGTGAAACCTGAAAGAATGATGTCATTTAGCGAGAGACAGCGTTCTGTACTGTAATAAGTTGGTGAAAAACTGTGAGGTCATGCAAATATCGTAACTGTGAACGAAACAGTGTAATACAGCATTTTGAGATACAAGCGCGAATGTTAGGTTAGGGTAAAATATGAACCGTCGTAAAACCGCATTAAACAATGTCACTTTGTGAGATGCAGTGTTTTTCACCATTACAAGTCGGGAACTGCGATATCTAATGTGAAAGCGCATGAAACCGTCGTAATGTTGTAGAAGCATTGTAAAGTAGCGAGTAAAACGTTTTCTAACGATAGAAGTGCGAAGGTTATGTTAGGTTGAATTATGTTAGTTTAAGCTAGGTAGCGTCGTGAAACCACCAAAAAGGACGTCATCTAACGAGATATAATTGTTTTATTTCATGTACGAAACTGCAATAGGTGAAATGTTGTGAAAGCACACAAAACGGCATGAACAAGCCAAATACTGCGTGTTGTACCGTTACAAGTGCGAAACTGCTAAGTTGTGATATTCTCGTTAAAGCGAATGCAAGCATCGTGAAACCTTAAAGAATGATGTCATTTAGCGATATACAGCGTTCTGTACTGTAATAAGTTGGAGAAAAACTGTGAGGTCATGCAAATATCTTAAATAAGAACGAAACAAGTGTAATAGAGCGTTTTTAGATACAAGTGCGAACGTTAGGTTAGGTTAAGATATGAACCGTCGTAAAACCGCATGAAACAATGTCACTAAGTGAGATGCAGTGTTTTTCACAATTACAAGTCGCGAACTGCGATATCTAATGTGAAAGCGCTTGAAACCGTCGTTAGGTTAGGTTAGGTTAGGTTAGGTTAGGTTTGGTTAGGTTAGGTTAGGTTAGATTAGGTTAGGTTGGGTTGAGTTGGGTTAGGTTAGGTTAGGTTAGGTTAGGTTGATTAGGTTAGGTTAGGTTAGGTTACGTTAGGTTACGTTAGGTTAGGTTACGTTAGGTTAGGTTAGGTTAGGTAAGGATAATTTGGTTAGGTTAGGTAAGGTTAGGTTAGGTTAGGTTAGGTTGGGTTGGGTTTTGTTGGGTTGGGTTGGGTTAGGTTGGGTTAGGTTGGGTTAGGTTAGGTTAGGTTACGTTAGGTTAGGTTAGGTTAGGTTACGTTAGGTTATGTTAGGTTAGGTTAGGTTACGTTAGGTTAGGTTAGGTCAGGTAAGGTTAGGTTACGTTAGAATAGGTTAGGTTAGGTTAGGTTACGTTAGGTTAGGTTAGGTTAGGTTAGGTTTGGTTAGGTTAGGTTAGGTTAGCTTAGGTTAGGTTAGGTTGGGTTAGGTTGGGTTAGATTTGGTTAGGTTAGGTTAGGTTAGGTTAGGTTGGGTTGGGTTGGGTTAGGTTAGGTTAGGTTAGGTAAGGTTAGGTTAGGTTAGGTTAGGTTACGTTAGGTTAAGGTATGAACCGTCGTAAAACCGCATTAAACAGTGTCACTTAGTGATGCAGTGTTTTTCACCTTTACAAGTTGGGAACTGCGATATCTAATGTGAAAGCGCTTGAAACCGTCGTAATGTTGTAGAAAGCAATGTAAAGTAGCGAGTAAAACGTTTTCTAACGATAGAAGTGCGAAGGTAATGTTAGGTTGAGTTATGTTAGTTTAAGCTAGGTAGCGTCGTGAAACCACCAAAAACGACGTCATCTAACGAGATAGTGTTGTTTTATTGCGAGTACGAAACTGCGATAGGTAAAATGTTGTGAAAGCACACAAAACGGCATGAACAAGCCAAATACTGCGTGTTGTACCGTTACAAGTGCGAAACTGCTATGTTGTGATATTCTCGTTAAAGCGCATGCAAGCATCGTGCAACCTTAAAGAATGATGTCATTTAGCGAGAGACAGCGTTCTGTACTGTAATAAGTTGGTGAAAAACTGTGAGGTCATGCAAATATCGTAACTGTGAACGAAACAGTGTAATAGAGCATTTTGAGATACAAGCGCGAATGTTAGGTTAGGGTAAAATATGAACCGTCGTAAAACCGCATTAAACAATGTCACTTTGTGAGATGCAGTGTTTTTCACCATTACAAGTCGGGAACTGCGATATCTAATGTGAAAGCGCATGAAACCGTCGTTATGTGTTAGAGAGCATTGTAAAGTAGCGAGTAAAACGTTTTCTAACGATAGAAGTGCGAAGGTTATGTTAGGTTGAATTATGTTAGTTTAAGCTAGGTAGCGTCGTGAAACCACCAAAAAGGACGTCATCTAACGAGATATAATTGTTTTATTTCATGTACGAAACTGCATAGGTGAAATGTTGTGAAAGCACACAAAACGGCATGAACAAGCCAAATACTGCGTGTTGTACCGTTACAAGTGCGAAACTGCTAAGTTGTGATATTCTCGTTAAAGCGAATGCAAGCATCGTGAAACCTTAAAAAATGATGTCATTTAGCGATATACAGCGTTCTGTACTGTAATAAGTTGGAGAAAAACTGTGAGGTCATGCAAATATCATAAATAAGAACGAAACAAGTGTAATAGAGCGTTTTTAGATACAAGTGCGAACGTTAGGTTAGGTTAAGATATGAACCGTCGTAAAACCGCATGAAACAATGTCACTAAGTGAGATGCAGTGTTTTTCACAATTACAAGTCGGGAACTGCGATATATAATGTTAAAGCGCATGAAACCGTCGTTAGGTTTTGTTAGGTTAGGTTAGGTTAGGTTAGTTTTGGTTAGGTTAGGTTAGGTTAGGTTAGGTTAGGTTAGGTTAGATTAGGTTAGGTTGGGTTGAGTTGGGTTAGGTTAGGTTAGGTTAGGTTAGGTTGGGTTAGGTTAGGTTACGTTAGGTTAGGTTAGGTTACGTTAGGTTACGTTAGGTTAGGTTAGGTTAGGTAAGGATAATTTGGTTAGGTTAGGTAAGGTTAGGTTAGGTTGGGTTGGGTGTTGTTGGGTTGGGTTGGGTTAGGTTGGGTTAGGTTAGGTTAGGTTACGTTGGGTTAGGTTAGGTTAGGTTAGGTTACGTTAGGTTAGGTTAGGTTAGGTTTGGTTAGGTTAGGTTAGGTTAGCTTAGGTTAGGTTAGGTTGGGTTGGGTTAGGTTGGGTTAGATTTGGTTAGGTTAGGTTAGGTTAGGTTGGGTTAGGTTAGGTTAGTTTAGGTTAGGTTAGGTTAGGTTAGGATGGGTTGGGTGGGGTTAGGTTAGGTTAGGTTAGGTAAGGTTAGGTTAGGTTAGGTTACGTTAGGTTAAGGTATGAACCGTCGTAAAACCGCATTAAACAATGTCACTTAGTGAGATACAGTGTTTTTCACCTTTACAAGTTGGGAACTGCGATATCTAATGTGAAAGCGCTTGAAACCGTCGTAATGTTGTAGAAAGCAATGTAAAGTAGCGAGTAAAACGTTTTCTAACGATAGAAGTGCGAAGGTAATGTTAGGTTGAGTTATGTTAGTTTAAGCTAGGTAGCATCGTGAAACAACCAAAAACGACGTCATCTAACGAGATGGTGTTGTTTTATTGCGAGTACGAAACTGCGATAGGTAAAATGTTGTGAAAGCACACAAAACGGCATGAACAAGCCAAATACTGCGTGTTGTACCGTTACAAGTGCGAAACTGCTATGTTGTGATATTCTCGTTAAAGCGCATGCAAGCATCGTGAAACCTTAAGAATGATGTCATTTAGCGAGAGACAGCGTTCTGTACTGTAATAAGTTGGTGAAAAACTGTGAGGTCATGCAAATATCGTAACTGTGAACGAAACAGTGTAATAGAGCATTTTGAGATACAAGCGCGAATGTTAGGTTAGGTTAAAATATGAACCGTCGTAAAACCGCATTAAACAATGTCACTTTGTGAGATGCAGTGTTTTTCACCATTACAAGTCGGGAACTGCGATATCTAATGTGAAAGCGCATGAAACCGTCGTAATGTGTTAGAGAGCATTGTAAAGTAGCGAGTAAAACGTTTTCTAACGATAGAAGTGCGAAGGTTATGTTAGGTTGAATTATGTTAGTTTAAGCTAGGTAGCGTCGTGAAACCACCAAAAAGGACGTCATCTAACGAGATATATTTGTTTTATTTCATGTACGAAACTGCATAGGTGAAATGTTGTGGAAGCACACAAAACGGCATGAACAAGCCAAATACTGTGTGTTGTACCGTTACAAGTGCGAAACTGCTAAGTTGTGATATTCTCGTTAAAGCGCATGCAAGCATCGTGAAACCTTAAAGAATGATGTCATTTAGCGATATACAGCGTTCTGTACTGTGATAAGTTGGAGAAAAACTGTGAGGTCATGCAAATATCTTAAATAAGAACGAAACAAGTGTAATAGAGCGTTTTTAGATACAAGTGCGAACGTTAGGTTAGGTTAAGATATGAACCGTCGTAAAACCGCATGAAACAATGTCACTAAGTGAGCTGCAGTGTTTTTCACCATTACAAGTCGGGAACTGCGATATATAATGTGAAAGCGCATGAAACCGTCGTTATGTTTGGTTAGGTTAGGTTAGGTTAGGTTTGGTTAGGTTAGGTTAGGTTAGGTTAGATTAGGTTAGGTTGGGTTGAGTTGGGTTAGGTTAGGTTAGGTTAGGTTGGGTTAGGTTAGGTTACGTTAGGTTAGGTTAGGTTACGTTAGGTTACGTTAGGTTAGGTTAGGTTAGGTAAGGATAATTTGGTTAGGTTAGGTAAGGTTAGGTTAGGTTAGGTTAGGTTGGGTTGGGTGTTGTTGGGTTGGGTTGGGTTAGGTTGGGTTAGGTTAGGTTAGGTTACGTTGGGTTAGGTTAGGTTAGGTTACGTTAGGTTAGGTTAGGTTAGGTTTGGTTAGGTTAGGTTAGGTTAGCTTAGGTTAGGTTAGGTTGGGTTGGGTTAGGTTGGGTTAGATTTGGTTAGGTTAGGTTAGGTTAGGTTGGGTTAGGTTAGGTTAGTTTAGGTTAGGTTAGGTTAGGTTAGGTTGGGTTGGGTGGGGTTAGGTTAGGTTAGGTTAGGCAAGGTTAGGTTAGGTTAGGTTACGTTAGGTTAAGGTATGAACCGTCGTAAAACCGCATTAAACAATGTCACTTAGTGAGATACAGTGTTTTTCACCTTTACAAGTTGGGAACTGCGATATCTAATGTGAAAGCGCTTGAAACCATCGTAATGTTGTAGAAAGCAATGTAAAGTAGCGAGTAAAACGTTTTCTAACGATAGAAGCGCGAAGGTTATGTTAGGTTGAGTTATGTTATTTGAAGCTAGGTAGCGTCGTGAAACCACCAAAAACGACGTCATCTAACGAGATAGTGTTGTTTTATTGCGAGTACGAAACTGCGATAGGTAAAATGTTGTGAAAGCACACAAAACGGCATGAACAAGCCAAATACTGCGTGTTGTACCGTTACAAGTGCGAAACTGCTATGTTGTGATATTCTCGTTAAAGCGCATGCAAGCATCGTGAAACCTTAAAGAATGATGTCATTTAGCGAGAGACAGCGTTCTGTACTGTAATAAGTTGGTGAAAAACGTTGAGGTCATGCAAATATCGTAACTGTGAACGAAACAGTGTAATAGAGCATTTTGAGATACAAGCGCGAATGTTAGGTTAGGTTAAAATATGAACCGTCGTAAAACCGCATTAAACAATGTCACTTTGTGAGATGCAGTGTTTTTCACCATTACAAGTCGGGAACTGCGATATCTAATGTGAAAGCGCATGAAACTGTCGTTAGGTTAGGTTAGGTTAGGTTAGGTTAGGTTACGTTAGGTTAGGTTAGTTTATGTTAGGTAAGGTTTGGTTAGGTTAGGTTAGGTTAGTTTGGGTTAGGTAAGGTTAGGTTAGGTTAAATTAGGTTAGGTTAGGTTAGGTTACGTTAAGATATGAACCGCGCTAAAACCGCATTAAACAATGTCACTTAGTGAGATGCTGTGTTTTTCACCATTACAAGTCGGGAACTGCGATATCTAATGTGAAAGCGCATGAAACCGTCTTAATCTTGTATAAAACATTGTAAAGTAGCGAATAAAACGTTTTCTAACGATAGAAGTGCGAAGGTTAGGTTAGTTTAGCTACGTAGCGTCGTGAAACCACCAAAAACGATGTCATCTAACGAGATAGTGTTGTTTTATTGCGAGTACGAAACTGCGATAGGTGAAACATTGTGAAAGCACACAAAATGGCATGAACTAGCCAGATACTGCGTCTTGTGCCGTTACAAGTGCGAAACTGCTTTATTGTGATATTCTCGTTAAAGCGCATGCAAGCATCGTGAAACCTTAAAGAACAATGTCATTTAGCGAGATACAGCGTTCTGTACTGCAATAAGTTGGTGAAAAACTGTGAGGTTATGCAAATATCGTAATTGTGAACGAAACAGTGTAATAGAGCGTTTTTAGATACAAGTGCGAATGTTAGGTTAGGTTAAAATATGAACCGTCGTAAAAACGCATTAAGCAATGTCACTTAGTGAGATGCAGTGTTTCTCACCATTACAAGTCGGCAACTGCGATATCTAATGTGAAAGCGCTTGCAACCGTCGTTAGGTTAGGTTAGGTTAGGTTTGGTTAGGTTAGGTTAGGTTAGGTTAGATTAGGTTAGATTAGGTTAGGTTGGGTTGAGTTGGGTTAGGTTAGGTCAGGTTAGGTTAGGTTGATTAGGTTAGGTTAGGTTAGGTTACGTTAGGTTAGGTTAGGTTACGTTAGGTTACGTTAGGTTACGTTAGGTTAGGTTAGGTTAGGTAAGGATAATTTGGTTAGGTTAGGTAAGGTTAGGTTAGGTTAGGTTAGGTTGGGTTGGGTTTTGTTGGGTTGGGTTGGGTTAGGTTGGGTTAAGTTGGGTTAGGTTAGGTTAGGT
The DNA here is from genome assembly GCF_043290135.1 of Rhipicephalus microplus. NCBI lineage: Eukaryota > Metazoa > Arthropoda > Arachnida > Ixodida > Ixodidae > Rhipicephalus > Rhipicephalus microplus. The sequence goes on from NW_027464633.1 coordinate 735,957, forward strand.
TACGTTACGTTAGGTTAGGTTAGGTTAGGTTACGTTAGGTTATGTTAGGTTAGGTTAGGTTACGTTAGGTTAGGTTAGGTCAGGTAAGGTTAGGTTACGTAAGAATAGGTTAGGTTAGGTTAGGTTACGTTAGGTTAGGTTAGGTTAGGTTTGGTTAGGTTAGGCTAGGTTAGCTTAGGTTAGGTTAGGTTGGGTTGGGTTGGGTTAGGTTGGGTTAGGTTAGGTTAGGTTAGGTTAGGTTGGCTTAGGTTAGTTTAGGTTAAGTTAGGTTAGGTTAGGTTAGGTTGGGTTGGGTTGGGTTAGGTTAGGTTAGGTTAGGTTAGGTTAGGTTAGGTAAGGTTAGGTTAGGTTAGGTTACGTTACGTTAGGTTAAGGTATGAACCATCGTAAAACCGCATTAAACAATGTCACTTAGTGACATCCAGTGTTTTTCACTTTTACATATCTAATGTGAAAGCGCTTGAAACCGTCGTAATGTTGTAGAAAGCAATGCAAACTAGCGAGTAAAACGTTTTCTAACGATAGAAGTGCGAAGGTAATGTTAGGTTGAGTTATGTTAGTTTAAGCTAGGTAGCGTCGTGAAACCACCAAAAACGACGTAATCTAACGAGATAGTGTTGTTTTATTGCGAGTACAAAACTGCGATAGGTAAAATGTTGTGAAAGCACACAAAACGGCATGAACAAGCCAAATACTGCGTGTTGTACCGTTACAAGTGCGAAACTGCTATGTTGTGATATTATCGTTAAAGCGCATGCAAGCATCGTGAAACCTTAAAGAATGATGTCATTTAGCGAGAGACAGCGTTCTGTACTGTAATAAGTTGGAGAAAAACTGTGAGGTCATGCAAATATCTTAAATAAGAACGAAACAAGTGTAATAGAGCGTTTTTAGATACAAGTGCGAACGTTAGGTTAGGTTAAGATATGAACCGTCGTAAAACCGCATGAAACAATGTCACTAAGTGAGATGCAGTGTTTTTCACCATTACAAGTCGGGAACTGCGATATATAATGTGAAAGCGCATGAAACCGTCGTTAGGTTTGGTTAGGTTAGGTTAGGTCAGGTTAGGTTTGGTTAGGTTAGGTTAGGTTAGGTTAGGTTAGATTAGGTTAGGTTGGGTTGAGTTGGGTTAGGTTAGGTTAGGTTAGGTTAGGTTGGGTTAGGTTAGGTTACGTTAGGTTAGGTTAGGTTACGTTAGGTTACGTTAGGTTACGTTAGGTTAGGTTAGGTTAGGTAAGGATAATTTGGTTAGGTTAGGTAAGGTTAGGTTAGGTTAGGTTGGGTTGGGTGTTGTTGGGTTGGGTTGGGTTAGGTTAGGTTAGGTTACGTTGGGTTAGGTTAGGTTAGGTTAGGTTACGTTAGGTTAGGTTTGGTTAGGTTAGGTTAGGTTAGCTTAGGTTAGGTTAGGTTGGGTTGGGTTAGGTTGGGTTAGATTTGGTTAGGTTAGGTTAGGTTAGGTTGGGTTAGGTTAGGTTAGTTTAGGTTAGGTTAGGTTAGGTTAGGTTAGGTTGGGTTGGGTGGGGTTAGGTTAGGTTAGGTTAGGTAAGGTTAGGTTAGGTTAGGTTACGTTAGGTTAAGGTATGAACCGCGCTAAAACCGCATTAAACAATGTCACTTAGTGAGATGCTGTGTTTTTCACCATTACAAGTCGGGAACTGCGATATCTAATGTGAAAGCGCATGAAACCGTCTTAATCTTGTATAAAACATTGTAAAGTAGCGAATAAAACGTTTTCTAACGATAGAAGTGCGAAGGTTAGGTTAGTTTGAGCTACGTAGCGTCGTGAAACCACCAAAAACGATGTCATCTAACGAGATAGTGTTGTTTTATTGCGAGTACGAAACTGCAATAGGTGAAATATTGTGAAAGCACACAAAATGGCATGAACTAGCCAGATACTGCGTCTTGTGCCGTTACAAGTGCGAAACTGCTTTATTGTGATATTCTCGTTAAAGCGCATGCAAGCATCGTGAAACCTTAAAGAACAATGTCATTTATCGAGATACAGCGTTCTGTACTGCAATAAGTTGGTGAAAAACTGTGAGGTTATGCAAATATCGTAATTGTGAACGAAACAGTGTAATAGAGCGTTTTTAGATACAAGTGCGATTGTTAGGTTAGGTTAAAATATGAACCGTCGTAAAAACGCATTAAGCAATGTCACTTAGTGAGATGCAGTGTTTCTCACCATTACAAGTCGGCAACTGCGATATCTAATGTGAAAGCGCTTGCAACCGTCGTTAGGTTAGGTTAGGTTAGGTTAGGTTTGGTTAGGTTAGGTTAGGTTAGGTTAGAATAGGTTAGATTAGGTTAGGTTGGGTTGAGTTGGGTTAGGTTAGGTTAGGTTAGGTTAGGTTGATTAGGTTAGGTTAGGTTAGGTTACGTTAGGTTAGGTTAGGTTACGTTAGGTTACGTTAGGTTACGTTAGGTTAGGTTACGTTAGGTTAGGTTAGGTTAGGTAAGGATAATTTGGTTAGGTTAGGTAAGGTTAGGTTAGGTTAGGTTAGGTTAGGTTGGGTTGGGTTTTGTTGGGTTGGGTTGGGTTAGGTTGGGTTAAGTTGGGTTAGGTTAGGTTAGGTTACGTTACGTTAGGTTAGGTTAGGTTAGGTTACGTTAGGTTATGTTAGGTTAGGTTAGGTTACGTTAGGTTAGGTTAGGTCAGGTAAGGTTAGGTTACGTAAGAATAGGTTAGGTTAGGTTAGGTTACGTTAGGTTAGGTTAGGTTAGGTTAGGTTTGGTTAGGTTAGGTTAGGTTAGCTTAGGTTAGGTTAGGTTGGGTTGGGTTGGGTTAGGTTGGGTTAGGTTAGGTTAGGTTAGGTTAGGTTTGCTTAGGTTAGTTTAGGTTAAGTTAGGTTAGGTTAGGTTGGGTTGGGTTGGGTTAGGTTAGGTTAGGTTAGGTAAGGTTAGGTTAGGTTAGGTTAGGTTACGTTAGGTTAAGGTATGAACCATCGTAAAACCGCATTAAACAATGTCACTTAGGGACATGCAGTGTTTTTCACCTTTACAAGTTGGGAACTGCGATATCTAATGTGAAAGCGCTTGAAACCGTCGTAATGTTGTAGAAAGCAATGCAAACTAGCGAGTAAAACGTTTTCTAACGATAGAAGTGCGAAGGTAATGTTAGGTTGAGTTATGTTAGTTTAAGCTAGGTAGCGTCGTGAAACCACCAAAAACGACGTAATCTAACGAGATAGTGTTGTTTTATTGCGAGTACGAAACTGCGATAGGTAAAATGTTGTGAAAGCACACAAAACGGCATGAACAAGCCAAATACTGCGTGTTGTACCGTTACAAGTGCGAAACTGCTATGTTGTGATATTATCGTTAAAGCGCATGCAAGCATCGTGAAACCTTAAAGAATGATGTCATTTAGCGAGAGACAGCGTTCTGTACTGTAATAAGTTGGTGAAAAACTGTGAGGTCATGCAAATATCGTAACTGTGAACGAAACAGTGTAATACAGCATTTTGAGATACAAGCGCGAATGTTAGGTTAGGGTAAAATATGAACCGTCGTAAAACCGCATTAAACAATGTCACTTTGTGAGATGCAGTGTTTTTCACCATTACAAGTCGGGAACTGCGATATCTAATGTGAAAGCGCATGAAACCGTCGTAATGTTGTAGAAGCATTGTAAAGTAGCGAGTAAAACGTTTTCTAACGATAGAAGTGCGAAGGTTATGTTAGGTTGAATTATGTTAGTTTAAGCTAGGTAGCGTCGTGAAACCACCAAAAAGGACGTCATCTAACGAGATATAATTGTTTTATTTCATGTACGAAACTGCAATAGGTGAAATGTTGTGAAAGCACACAAAACGGCATGAACAAGCCAAATACTGCGTGTTGTACCGTTACAAGTGCGAAACTGCTAAGTTGTGATAGTCTCGTTAAAGCGCATGCAAGCATCGTGAAACCTTAAAGAATGATGTCATTTAGCGATATACAGCGTTCTGTACTGTAATAAGTTGGAGAAAAACTGTGAGGTTATGCAAATATCGTAATTGTGAACGAAACAGTGTAATAGAGCGTTTTTAGATACAAGTGCGAATGTTAGGTTAGGTTAAAATATGAACCGTCGTAAAAACGCATTAAGCAATGTCACTTAGTGAGATGCAGTGTTTCTCACCATTACAAGTCGGGAACTGCGATATCTAATGTGAAAGCGCTTGCAACCGTCGTTAGGTTAGGTTAGGTTAGGTTAGGTTTGGTTAGGTTAGGTTAGGTTAGATTAAGTTAGGTTGGGTTGAGTTGGGTTAGGTTAGGTTAGGTTAGGTTAGGTTGATTAGGTTAGGTTAGGTTAGGTTAGGTTAGGTTACGTTAGGTTACGTTAGGTTAGGTTACGTTAGGTTAGGTTAGGTTAGGTAAGGATAATTTGGTTAGGTTAGGTAAGGTTAGGTTAGGTTAGGTTAGGTTGGGTTGGGTTTTGTTGGGTTGGGTTGGGTTAGGTTGGGTTAGGTTGGGTTAGGTTAGGTTAGGTTACGTTAGGTTAGGTTAGGTTAGCTTAGGTTACGTTAGGTTATGTTAGGTTAGGTTAGGTTACGTTAGGTTAGGTTAGGTCAGGTAAGGTTAGGTTACGTTAGAATAGGTTAGGTTAGGTTACGTTAGGTTAGGTTAGGTTAGGTTAGGTTTGGTTAGGTTAGGTTAGGTTAGCTTAGGTTAGGTTAGGTTGGGTTAGGTTGGGTTAGATTTGGTTAGGTTAGGTTAGGTTAGGTTAGGTTGGGTTGGGTTGGGTTAGGTTAGGTTAGGTAAGGTTAGGTTAGGTTAGGTTAGGTTAGGTTACGTTAGGTTAAGGTATGAACCGTCGTAAAACCGCATTAAACAATGTCACTTAGTGAGATGCAGTGTTTTTCACCTTTACAAGTTGGGAACTGCGATATCTAATGTGAAAGCGCTTGAAACCGTCGTAATGTTGTAGAAAGCAATGTAAAGTAGCGAGTAAAACGTTTTCTAACGATAGAAGTGCGAAGGTAATGTTAAGTTGAGTTATGTTAGTTTAAGCTAGGTAGCGTCGTGAAACCACCAAAAACGACGTCATCTAACGAGATAGTGTTGTTTTATTGCGAGTACGAAACTGCGATAGGTAAAATGTTGTGAAAGCACACAAAACGGCATGAACAAGCCAAATACTGCGTGTTGTACCGTTACAAGTGCGAAACTGCTATGTTGTGATATTCTCGTTAAAGCGCATGCAAGCATCGTGAAACCTTAAAGAATGATGTCATTTAGCGAGAGACAGCGTTCTGTACTGTAATAAGTTGGTGAAAAACCTGTGAGGTCATGCAAATATCGTAACTGTGAACGAAACAGTGTAATAGAGCATTTTGAGATACAAGCGCGAATGTTAGGTTAGGTTAAAATATGAACCGTCGTAAAACCGCATTAAACAATGTCACTTTGTGAGATGCAGTGTTTTTCACCATTACAAGTCGGGAACTGCGATATCTAATGTGAAAGCGCATGAAACCGTCGTAATGTGTTAGAGAGCATTGTAAAGTAGCGAGTAAAACGTTTTCTAACGATAGAAGTGCGAAGGTTATGTTAGGTTGAATTATGTTAGTTTAAGCTAGGTAGCGTCGTGAAACCACCAAAAAGGACGTCATCTAACGAGATATAATTGTTTTATTTCATGTACGAAACTGCATAGGTGAAATGTTGTGAAAGCACACAAAACGGCATGAACAAGCCAAATACTGCGTGTTGTACCGTTACAAGTGCGAAACTGCTAAGTTGTGATATTCTCGTTAAAGCGCATGCAAGCATCGTGAAACCTTAAAGAATGATGTCATTTAGCGATATACAGCGTTCTGTACTGTAATAAGTTGGAGAAAAACTGTGAGGTCATGCAAATATCTTAAATAAGAACGAAACAAGTGTAATAGAGCGTTTTTAGATACAAGTGCGAACGTTAGGTTAGGTTAAGATATGAACCGTCGTAAAACCGCATGAAACAATGTCACTAAGTGAGATGCAGTGTTTTTCACCATTACAAGTCGGGAACTGCGATATATAATGTGAAAGCGCATGAAACCGTCGTTAGGTTTCGTTAGGTTAGGTTAGGTTAGGTTAGGTTTGGTTAGGTTAGGTTAGGTTAGGTTAGGTTAGATTAGGTTAGGTTGGGTTGAGTTGGGTTAGGTTAGGTTAGGTTAGGTTGGGTTAGGTTAGGATACGTTAGGTTAGGTTAGGTTACGTTAGGTTACGTTAGGTTAGGTTAGGTTAGGTAAGGATAATTTGGTTAGGTTAGGTAAGGTTAGGTTAGGTTAGGTTAGGTTGGGTTGGGTGTTGTTGGGTTGGGTTGGGTTAGGTTGGGTTAGGTTAGGTTAGGTTACGTTGGGTTAGGTTAGGTTAGGTTACGTTAGGTTAGGTTAGGTTAGGTTTGGTTAGGTTAGGTTAGGTTAGCTTAGGTTAGGTTAGGTTGGGTTGGGTTAGGTTGGGTTAGATTTGGTTAGGTTAGGTTTGGTTAGGTTGGGTTAGGTTAGGTTAGTTTAGGTTAGGTTAGGTTAGGTTGGGTTGGGTGGGGTTAGGTTAGGTTAGGTTAGGTTACGTTAGGTTAAGGTATGAACCGTCGTAAAACCGCATTAAACAATGTCACTTAGTGAGATACAGTGTTTTTCACCTTTACAAGTTGGGAACTGCGATATCTAATGTGAAAGCGCTTGAAACCATCGTAATGTTGTAGAAAGCAATGTAAAGTAGCGAGTAAAACGTTTTCTAACGATAGAAGCGCGAAGGTTATGTTAGGTTGAGTTATGTTAGTTGAAGCTAGGTATCGTCGTGAAACCACCAAAAACGACGTCATCTAACGAGATAGTGTTGTTTTATTGTATGTACGAAACTGCCATAGGTGAAATGTTGTGAAAGTACACAAAACGGCATGAACAAGCCAGATACTGCGTGTTGTACCGTTACAAGTGCGAAACTGCTATAATGTGATATTCTCGTTAAAGCGCATGCAAGCATCGTGAAACCTTAAAGAACGATGTCATTTAGCGAGATACAGCGTTCTGTACTGCAATAAGTTGGTGAAAAACTGTGAATATCGTAATTGTGAACGAAACAGTGTAATAGAGCGTTTTTCAATACAAGTGCGAATGTTAGGTTAGGTTAAGATATGAACCGTCGTAAAACCGCATTAAACAATGTCACTTAGTGAGATGCAGTTTTTTTTACCATTACAAGTCGGGAACTGCGATATCTAATGTGAAAGCGCTTGCAAACGTCGTTAGGTTAGGTTAGGTTAGGTTACGTTAGGTTAGGTTAAGTTATGTTAGGTAAGGTTTGGTTAGGTTAGGTTAGGTTAGTTTGGGTTAGGTAAGGTTAGGTTAGGTTAAATTAGGTTAGGTTAGGTTAGGTTAGGTTAAGATATGAACCACGCTAAAACCGCATTAAGCAATGTCACTTAGTGAGATGCTGTGTTTTTCACCATTACAAGTCGGGAACTGCGATATCTATTGTGAAAGCGCATGAAACCGTCTTAATCTTGTATAAAACATTGTAAAGTGGCGAATAAAACGTTTTCTAACGATAGAAGTGCGAAGGTTAGGTTAGTTTGAGCTACGTAGCGTCGTGAAACCACCAAAAACGATGTCATCTAACGAGATAGTGTTGTTTTATTGCGAGTACGAAACTGCGATAGGTGAAATATTGTGAAAGCACACAAAATGGCATGAACTAGCCAGATACTGCGTCTTGTGCCGTTACAAGTGCGAAACTGCTTTATTGTGATATTCTCGTTAAAGCGCATGCAAGTATCGTGAAACCTTAAAGAACGATGTCATTTAGCGAGATACAGCGTTCTGTACTGTAATAAGTTGGTGAGAAACTGTGAGGTTATGCAAATATCGTAATTGTGAACGAAACACTGTAATAGAGCGTTTTTAGATACAAGTGCGAATGTTAGGATAGGTTAAGATATCAACCGTCGTAAAACCGCATTAAACAATGTCACTTAGTGAGATGCAGTGTTTTTCACCATTACAAGTCGGGAACTGCGATATGTAATGTGAAAGCGCTTGCAACCGTCGTTAGGTTAGGTTAGGTTAGGTTAGGTTGGGTTAGGTTAGGTTATGTTAGGTTAGGTTGGGTTGGGTTGGGTTAGGTTGGGTTGGGTTGGGTTGGTTGGGTTAGGTTGGGTTAGGTTAGGTTAGGTTAGACTACGTTAGGTTAGGTTAGGTTAGATTAGAATAGGTCAAGTTAGGTGAGGTATGGTTGGGTTGGGTTAGGTTAGGTTTGGTTGGGTTGGGTTGGGTTAGGTTAGGTTAGGTTAGCTTAGGTTAAGTTAGGTTAGGTTAGGTTAGGTTAGGTTGGGTTGGGTTGGGTTGGGTTAGGTTAGGTTAGGTTAGGTTAGGTTGTATTAGGTTAGGTTAGGTTAGGTAAGGTTAGGTTAGGTTAGGTTAGGTTAAGATAAGAACCGTCGTAAAACAGCATTAAACAATATCACTTAGTGGGATGCAGTTTTTTTCACCATTACAAGTCGGGAACTGCGATATCTAATGTGAAAGCGGTTGAAACCGTCGTATTGTTGTAGAAAGCAATGTAAAGTACTGAGTAAAACGTTTTCTAACGATAGAAGTGCGAAGGTTATGTTAGGTTGAGTTAGTTTAAGCTAGGTAGCGTCGTGAAACCACCAAAAACGACGTCATCTAACGAGATAGTGTTGTTTTATTGCGACTACGAAACTGCGATAGGTGAAATATTGTGAAAGGACACAAAACGGCTTGAACTAGCCAGGTACTGCGTGTTGTACCGTTACAAGTGCGAAAATGCTATATTGTGATATTCTCGTTAAAGCGCATGCAAGCATCGTGAAACCTTAAAGAACGATGTCATTTAGCGAGATACAGCGTTCTGTACTGTAATAAGTTGGTGAAAAACTGTGAGGTCATGCAAATATCCTAATTGTGAACGAAACAGTTTAATAGAGCGTTGTTAGATACAAGTGTGAATGTTAGGTTAGGTTAAGATATGAACCGTCGTAAAACCGCATTAAACAATGTCACTTAGTGAGATGCAGTGTTTTTCACCATTACAAGTCGGGAACTGCGATATCTAATGTGAAAGCGCATGAAACCGTCGTAATGTTGTAGAGAGCATTGTAAAGTAGCGAGTAAAACGTTTTCTAACGATAGAAGTGAGAAGGTTATGTTAGGTTGAGTTATGTTAGTTTAGGCTAGGTAGCGTAGAGAAACCACCAAAAAGGACGTCATCTAACGAGATAGTGTTGTTTTATTGCATTTAGGAAATTGCAATAGGTGAAATGTTGTGAAAGAACACAAAAAGGCATGAACAAGCCAGATACTGCGTGTTGTACCGTTACTAGTGTGAAACTGCTATATTGTGATATTCTCATTAACGCGCATGCAAGCATCGTGAAACCTTAAAGAACGATGTCATTTAGCGAGATACAGCGTTCTGTACTGCAATAAGTTGGTGAAAAACTGTGAGGTTATGCAAATATCGCAATTGTGATCGAAACAGTGTAATAGTACGTTTTTAGATACAAGTGCGAATGTTAGGTTAGGTTAAGATATCAACCGTCGTAAAACCGCATTAAACAATGTCACTTAGTGAGATGCAGTGTTTTTCACCATTACAAGTCGGGAACTGCGATATGTAATGTGAAAGCGCTTGCAACCGTCGTTAGGTTAGGTTAGGTTAGGTTAGGTTAGGTTGGGTTAGGTTAGGTTAGGTTAGGTTGGGTTGGGTTGGGTTAGGTTGGGTTGGGTTGGGTTGGTTGGGTTAGGTTGGGTTAGGTTAGGTTAGGTTAGGTTACGTTAGGTTAGGTTAGGTTAGATTAGAATAGGTCAAGTTAGGTGAGGTTGGGTTGGGTTGGGTTAGGTTAGGTTGGGTTGGGTTGGGTTGGGTTGGCTTAGGTTAGGTTAGGTTAGGTTAGGTTGGGTTAGGTTAGGTTAGGTTAGGTTAGGTTAGGTTGGGTTGGGTTAGGTTAGGTTAGGTTGGGTTGGGTTAGGTTAGGTTAGGTTAGATTAGGTTAGGTTAAGTTAGGTTAGGTTAGGTTAGGTTAGGTTGGGTTGGGTTGGGTTGGGTTAGGTTAGGTTAGGTTAGGTTAGGTTGTATTAGGTTAGGTTAGGTAAGGTTAGGTTAGGTTAGGTTAAGATAAGAACCGTCGTAAAACAGCATTAAACAATATCACTTAGTGGGATGCAGTTTTTTTCACCATTACAAGTCGGGAACTGCGATATCTAATGTGAAAGCGGTTGAAACCGTCGTATTGTTGTAGAAAGCAATGTAAAGTAGCGAGTAAAACGTTTTCTAACGATAGAAGTGCGAAGGTTATGTTAGGTTGAGTTAGTTTAAGCTAGGTAGCGTCGTGAAACCACCAAAAACGACGTCATCTAACGAGATAGTGTTGTTTTATTGCGACTACGAAACTGCGATAGGTGAAATATTGTGAAAGGACACAAAACGGCTTGACCTAGCCAGGTACTGCGTGTTGTACCGTTACAAGTGCGAAACTGCTATATTGTGATATTCTCGTTAAAGCGCATGCAAGCATCGTGAAACCTTAAAGAACGATGTCATTTAGCGAGATACAGCGTTCTGTACTGTAATAAGTTGGTGAAAAACTGTGAGGTCATGCAAATATCCTAATTGTGAACGAAACAGTTTAATAGAGCGTTGTTAGATACAAGTGCGAATGTTAGGTTAGGTTAAGATATGAACCGTCGTAAAACCGCATTAAACAATGTCACTTAGTGAGATGCAGTGTTTTTCACCATTACAAGTCGGGAACTGCGATATCTAATGTGAAAGCGCATGAAACCATCGTAATGTTGTAGAGAGCATTGTAAGGTAGCGAGTAAAACGTTTTCTAACGATAGAAGTGCGAAGGTTATGTTAGGTTGAGTTATGTTAGTTTAGGCTAGGTAGCGTCGTGAAACCACTAAAAAGGACGTCATCTAACGAGATAGTGTTGTTTTATTGCATGTAGGAAATTGCAATAGGTGAAATGTTGTGAAAGCACACAAAACGGAATGAACAAGCCAGATACTGCGTGTTGTACCGTTACAAGTGCGAAACTGCTAAGTTGTGATATTCTCGTTAAAGCGCATGCAAGCATCGTGAAACCTTAAAGAATGATGTCATTTAGCGATATACAGCGTTCTGTACTGTAATAAGTTGGAGAAAAACTGTGAGGTCATGCAAATATCTTAAATAAGAACGAAACAAGTGTAATAGAGCGTTTTTAGATACAAGTGCGAACGTTAGGTTAGGTTAAGATATGAACCGTCGTAAAACCGCATGAAACAATGTCACTAAGTGAGATGCAGTGTTTTTCACCATTACAAGTCGGGAACTGCGATATATAATGTGAAAGCGCATGAAACCGTCGTTAGGTTTCGTTAGGTTAGGTTAGGTTAGGTTAGGTTTGGTTAGGTTAGGTTAGGTTAGGTTAGATTAGGTTAGGTTGGGTTGAGTTGGGTTAGGTTAGGTTAGGTTAGGTTGGGTTAGGTTAGGATACGTTAGGTTAGGTTAGGTTACGTTAGGTTACGTTAGGTTAGGTTAGGTTAGGTAAGGATAATTTGGTTAGGTTAGGTAAGGTTAGGTTAGGTTAGGTTAGGTTGGGTTGGGTGTTGTTGGGTTGGGTTGGGTTAGGTTGGGTTAGGTTAGGTTAGGTTACGTTGGGTTAGGTTAGGTTAGGTTACGTTAGGTTAGGTTAGGTTAGGTTTGGTTAGGTTAGGTTAGGTTAGCTTAGGTTAGGTTAGGTTGGGTTGGGTTAGGTTGGGTTAGATTTGGTTAGGTTAGGTTTGGTTAGGTTGGGTTAGGTTAGGTTAGTTTAGGTTAGGTTAGGTTAGGTTGGGTTGGGTGGGGTTAGGTTAGGTTAGGTTAGGTTACGTTAGGTTAAGGTATGAACCGTCGTAAAACCGCATTAAACAATGTCACTTAGTGAGATACAGTGTTTTTCACCTTTACAAGTTGGGAACTGCGATATCTAATGTGAAAGCGCTTGAAACCATCGTAATGTTGTAGAAAGCAATGTAAAGTAGCGAGTAAAACGTTTTCTAACGATAGAAGCGCGAAGGTTATGTTAGGTTGAGTTATGTTAGTTGAAGCTAGGTATCGTCGTGAAACCACCAAAAACGACGTCATCTAACGAGATAGTGTTGTTTTATTGTATGTACGAAACTGCCATAGGTGAAATGTTGTGAAAGTACACAAAACGGCATGAACAAGCCAGATACTGCGTGTTGTACCGTTACAAGTGCGAAACTGCTATAATGTGATATTCTCGTTAAAGCGCATGCAAGCATCGTGAAACCTTAAAGAACGATGTCATTTAGCGAGATACAGCGTTCTGTACTGCAATAAGTTGGTGAAAAACTGTGAATATCGTAATTGTGAACGAAACAGTGTAATAGAGCGTTTTTCAATACAAGTGCGAATGTTAGGTTAGGTTAAGATATGAACCGTCGTAAAACCGCATTAAACAATGTCACTTAGTGAGATGCAGTTTTTTTTACCATTACAAGTCGGGAACTGCGATATCTAATGTGAAAGCGCTTGCAAACGTCGTTAGGTTAGGTTAGGTTAGGTTACGTTAGGTTAGGTTAAGTTATGTTAGGTAAGGTTTGGTTAGGTTAGGTTAGGTTAGTTTGGGTTAGGTAAGGTTAGGTTAGGTTAAATTAGGTTAGGTTAGGTTAGGTTAGGTTAAGATATGAACCACGCTAAAACCGCATTAAGCAATGTCACTTAGTGAGATGCTGTGTTTTTCACCATTACAAGTCGGGAACTGCGATATCTATTGTGAAAGCGCATGAAACCGTCTTAATCTTGTATAAAACATTGTAAAGTGGCGAATAAAACGTTTTCTAACGATAGAAGTGCGAAGGTTAGGTTAGTTTGAGCTACGTAGCGTCGTGAAACCACCAAAAACGATGTCATCTAACGAGATAGTGTTGTTTTATTGCGAGTACGAAACTGCGATAGGTGAAATATTGTGAAAGCACACAAAATGGCATGAACTAGCCAGATACTGCGTCTTGTGCCGTTACAAGTGCGAAACTGCTTTATTGTGATATTCTCGTTAAAGCGCATGCAAGTATCGTGAAACCTTAAAGAACGATGTCATTTAGCGAGATACAGCGTTCTGTACTGTAATAAGTTGGTGAGAAACTGTGAGGTTATGCAAATATCGTAATTGTGAACGAAACACTGTAATAGAGCGTTTTTAGATACAAGTGCGAATGTTAGGATAGGTTAAGATATCAACCGTCGTAAAACCGCATTAAACAATGTCACTTAGTGAGATGCAGTGTTTTTCACCATTACAAGTCGGGAACTGCGATATGTAATGTGAAAGCGCTTGCAACCGTCGTTAGGTTAGGTTAGGTTAGGTTAGGTTGGGTTAGGTTAGGTTATGTTAGGTTAGGTTGGGTTGGGTTGGGTTAGGTTGGGTTGGGTTGGGTTGGTTGGGTTAGGTTGGGTTAGGTTAGGTTAGGTTAGACTACGTTAGGTTAGGTTAGGTTAGATTAGAATAGGTCAAGTTAGGTGAGGTATGGTTGGGTTGGGTTAGGTTAGGTTTGGTTGGGTTGGGTTGGGTTAGGTTAGGTTAGGTTAGCTTAGGTTAAGTTAGGTTAGGTTAGGTTAGGTTAGGTTGGGTTGGGTTGGGTTGGGTTAGGTTAGGTTAGGTTAGGTTAGGTTGTATTAGGTTAGGTTAGGTTAGGTAAGGTTAGGTTAGGTTAGGTTAGGTTAAGATAAGAACCGTCGTAAAACAGCATTAAACAATATCACTTAGTGGGATGCAGTTTTTTTCACCATTACAAGTCGGGAACTGCGATATCTAATGTGAAAGCGGTTGAAACCGTCGTATTGTTGTAGAAAGCAATGTAAAGTACTGAGTAAAACGTTTTCTAACGATAGAAGTGCGAAGGTTATGTTAGGTTGAGTTAGTTTAAGCTAGGTAGCGTCGTGAAACCACCAAAAACGACGTCATCTAACGAGATAGTGTTGTTTTATTGCGACTACGAAACTGCGATAGGTGAAATATTGTGAAAGGACACAAAACGGCTTGAACTAGCCAGGTACTGCGTGTTGTACCGTTACAAGTGCGAAAATGCTATATTGTGATATTCTCGTTAAAGCGCATGCAAGCATCGTGAAACCTTAAAGAACGATGTCATTTAGCGAGATACAGCGTTCTGTACTGTAATAAGTTGGTGAAAAACTGTGAGGTCATGCAAATATCCTAATTGTGAACGAAACAGTTTAATAGAGCGTTGTTAGATACAAGTGTGAATGTTAGGTTAGGTTAAGATATGAACCGTCGTAAAACCGCATTAAACAATGTCACTTAGTGAGATGCAGTGTTTTTCACCATTACAAGTCGGGAACTGCGATATCTAATGTGAAAGCGCATGAAACCGTCGTAATGTTGTAGAGAGCATTGTAAAGTAGCGAGTAAAACGTTTTCTAACGATAGAAGTGAGAAGGTTATGTTAGGTTGAGTTATGTTAGTTTAGGCTAGGTAGCGTAGAGAAACCACCAAAAAGGACGTCATCTAACGAGATAGTGTTGTTTTATTGCATTTAGGAAATTGCAATAGGTGAAATGTTGTGAAAGAACACAAAAAGGCATGAACAAGCCAGATACTGCGTGTTGTACCGTTACTAGTGTGAAACTGCTATATTGTGATATTCTCATTAACGCGCATGCAAGCATCGTGAAACCTTAAAGAACGATGTCATTTAGCGAGATACAGCGTTCTGTACTGCAATAAGTTGGTGAAAAACTGTGAGGTTATGCAAATATCGCAATTGTGATCGAAACAGTGTAATAGTACGTTTTTAGATACAAGTGCGAATGTTAGGTTAGGTTAAGATATCAACCGTCGTAAAACCGCATTAAACAATGTCACTTAGTGAGATGCAGTGTTTTTCACCATTACAAGTCGGGAACTGCGATATGTAATGTGAAAGCGCTTGCAACCGTCGTTAGGTTAGGTTAGGTTAGGTTAGGTTAGGTTGGGTTAGGTTAGGTTAGGTTAGGTTGGGTTGGGTTGGGTTAGGTTGGGTTGGGTTGGGTTGGTTGGGTTAGGTTGGGTTAGGTTAGGTTAGGTTAGGTTACGTTAGGTTAGGTTAGGTTAGATTAGAATAGGTCAAGTTAGGTGAGGTTGGGTTGGGTTGGGTTAGGTTAGGTTGGGTTGGGTTGGGTTGGGTTGGCTTAGGTTAGGTTAGGTTAGGTTAGGTTGGGTTAGGTTAGGTTAGGTTAGGTTAGGTTAGGTTGGGTTGGGTTAGGTTAGGTTAGGTTGGGTTGGGTTAGGTTAGGTTAGGTTAGATTAGGTTAGGTTAAGTTAGGTTAGGTTAGGTTAGGTTAGGTTGGGTTGGGTTGGGTTGGGTTAGGTTAGGTTAGGTTAGGTTAGGTTGTATTAGGTTAGGTTAGGTAAGGTTAGGTTAGGTTAGGTTAAGATAAGAACCGTCGTAAAACAGCATTAAACAATATCACTTAGTGGGATGCAGTTTTTTTCACCATTACAAGTCGGGAACTGCGATATCTAATGTGAAAGCGGTTGAAACCGTCGTATTGTTGTAGAAAGCAATGTAAAGTAGCGAGTAAAACGTTTTCTAACGATAGAAGTGCGAAGGTTATGTTAGGTTGAGTTAGTTTAAGCTAGGTAGCGTCGTGAAACCACCAAAAACGACGTCATCTAACGAGATAGTGTTGTTTTATTGCGACTACGAAACTGCGATAGGTGAAATATTGTGAAAGGACACAAAACGGCTTGACCTAGCCAGGTACTGCGTGTTGTACCGTTACAAGTGCGAAACTGCTATATTGTGATATTCTCGTTAAAGCGCATGCAAGCATCGTGAAACCTTAAAGAACGATGTCATTTAGCGAGATACAGCGTTCTGTACTGTAATAAGTTGGTGAAAAACTGTGAGGTCATGCAAATATCCTAATTGTGAACGAAACAGTTTAATAGAGCGTTGTTAGATACAAGTGCGAATGTTAGGTTAGGTTAAGATATGAACCGTCGTAAAACCGCATTAAACAATGTCACTTAGTGAGATGCAGTGTTTTTCACCATTACAAGTCGGGAACTGCGATATCTAATGTGAAAGCGCATGAAACCATCGTAATGTTGTAGAGAGCATTGTAAGGTAGCGAGTAAAACGTTTTCTAACGATAGAAGTGCGAAGGTTATGTTAGGTTGAGTTATGTTAGTTTAGGCTAGGTAGCGTCGTGAAACCACTAAAAAGGACGTCATCTAACGAGATAGTGTTGTTTTATTGCATGTAGGAAATTGCAATAGGTGAAATGTTGTGAAAGCACACAAAACGGAATGAACAAGCCAGATACTGCGTGTTGTACCGTTACAAGTGTGAAACTGCTATATTGTGATATTGTCGTTGAAGCGCATGCAAGCATCGTGAAACCTTAAAGAACGATGTCATTTAGCGAGATACAGCGTTCTGTACTGCAATAAGTTGGTGAAAAACTGTGAGGTTATGCAAATATCGTAATTGTGAACGAAACAGTGTAACAGAGCGTTTTTAGATACAAGTGCGAATGTTAGGTTAGGTTAAGATATCAACCGTCCTAAAACCGCATTAAACAATGTCACTTAGTGAGATGCAGTGTTTTTCATCATTACAAGTGGAAAACTGCGATATCTTATGTTAAATACAGATATCTTATGATAAAAAAGACAGTACGGCAGCAGTGCACATTGGCATCGCTTACTAAATCTACGCCTGTTTCAGATGCGCCTGCGACCGATGCATCATTGACGCAGCCTGATACTCTGGCCCAGGCAAAGCGGGGCGTGTTTGCTTGTCGACGACGAAAGCAGCGCATCACCAGAGGGCGACGGTTCACCGCTGCTATAAAAGACGCTGCAAGAAAGTCGTCGCCTACAGTACGGCAGCAGTGCACATTGGCATCGCTTACTAAATCTACGCCTGTTTCAGATGCGCCTGCGACCGATGCATCATTGACGCAGCCTGATACTCTGGCCCAGGCGAAGCGGGGCGTGTTTGCTTGTCGACGACGAAAGCAGCGCATCACCAGAGGGCGACGGTTCACCGCTGCTATAAAAGACGCTGCAAGAAAGTCGTCGCCTACAGTACGGCAGCAGTGCACATTGGCATCGCTTACTAAATCTACGCCTGTTTCAGGTGAGAATTTGTCTGTTGTATTCAACAGCATTTATTTTTTTTTTTGCGATTTGTGCACTGCTGCCGGACGTACTGTTCCTGTGTCATCGTTTGCAAGTGAACGCATTTTTGTTGGCTAACCATGTCGAAGGATGCACGCGATACTGCTAAAGCAATCGAAGACTTACGACGAGAACTAAGAAAGGAACTTCGAGATATAAAAGATGCTTTGAACGAAGTGAAAGAACTCAGAGCAGATATTCAATCTGTAATAAAAGAAAACCAAGAGCTCAAAGCTGAAAATGACAGACTACATCGTAGAATAGAGGAGGTCGAAACTTACCAGCGCTCAAATAATCTGGAAATTAAGGGTGTCCCATCTGATGTTGAACCCCTTGATGCGGTTAAGAAAATCTGTGGTGCCATTCAAGAAGAAATAACTTCAGATGACGTCGATATCTGTCACAGAGTACCGACTGCTCGTCATGACCAAACTAATATAGTAGTCCGATTTGTGCGCAGGACAAAGAAGCTTGCCATTCTAAGCAAGTCAAAGAAAATTAGAATTGACAGCAAGGACCTGGGCAGCCAGACGTCTTCTGCAGTATATGTCAATGAGCACTTGACGAAACACGGAAAACAGCTTCTTGGATCAGCTATTCAGAGAAAGAAGGAACTGCGTTGGAAATTTGTCTGGACATCGGGGGGCAAGATATTTGCTCGTAGAAACGAAACCTCGCCTATACTAAAGATAAGAAACGCAGATGATCTTGCCAAGATGACCGTGGAAGGGGGCGGAACTGCCACAGAGTGAACATTTTTTTTGCACAAACTGATATACGTTCGTTTAAGATGAGCACCGATACAGAAATACCTAGTGATGGCTATCATGATAGCAGTTCTGCGAATGGTCTTCTTGGGGCTGCGCGCAGGTGCATAAAGGTTTTTCATTTAAACACACGCAGCATACGCCACAAGACAGATAAGATCCTCAGTATATTTAGCTCCCTTACATTTAGCTTTGACTTGTTGCTGTTCTCTGAAACCTGGCTAACTGTAGGCGAAGATCCACCATATTTCGAGAACTACACTTACAATGGCATAGTGCGTCCCGTTGGTAGAGGTGGTGGAGTGGCTATTTACGTCAAACAATCATTAAAGCATGAAGTTGTCCCCCAATTTTCCCTGGTTAATGAAGTTGTAGAGTGCCTCATGGTTCGCTTAGAAAAAGCATTCGCTGTGATCGTTTACAGACCACCCTCGGGGTGTAAAACAAAGTTCATTTCATTCATTGAAGACGTTTTTGAGTACTTATGTCCTACTGGCTTTCCAATTGTGATAATGGGCGATGTAAACATCGATATGCTCTCTCAGGATGCAACTTCACGGCAGTTAATAGCGCTGGCAAATTCTTTTGCCTGTAATAGCGTAATTTCTAAGGCAACCCGCCTAACTGCAGAGACTGCGACACTTCTTGATATATGTTTGACGAACACACTCCCAACGTCTTGCGTTGCTGGATCGCTGGCAGTAGATATAAGCGATCATCTACCGATCTTTTGCACCATTCCTTCTTCCAATGGTACTTGCAAAAGCAATAAAAAAGTACGGTCTCGTAAGATCAACGCTGACACGCTTGGAATCTTCCGGTATCGTGTTATTGCAACAGACTGGAACCACGTGTTACAAGAAAGGGATGCTAACTTGGCATACAAGCTGTTCATTAATAAACTCATGAAATGTTATGATGAAGCTTTCCCGGTGTCTGTGAAGAACGCAAAACGCCAGAAAATTAGGAAACCTTGGATAAGTAATGCGCTATTTAAAAAAATTACAAAGAAGAACAACATGTACCATGCGTTTATAAAGACACGAGATATCAAATTACTCAGCGAGTTCAAAAAATACAGAAACCATCTAAATGGTGAAATAAGGCGTGCTAAATTCAGGTATTATGAGAATTTATTTAGTACAATAAGTGATAATCCTAGCAAAATTTGGAGCGAGGTTAGAAATCTTTCTGGTCAAATAAAACAAAGCCACATTCCTAGGGTTTTGGAAAACTCTAGTGGCCTTGGTAACCGAGAGGTTGCAACGGCAATGAATAACTACTTCATAAAAAATTGTGATTTCGATGATGCGGGGTATGACGAGGATACACAACTGCCTGTAAATGACCGTCGCTTATCTAACTCTATAGTTCTGCACACTATCTCATGTCATGAAACCGAAGAATTAATAACAAAGATAAAAAACCATTGTGCAGCAGGTTACGATGATATTAAAGCTGTACCAATAAAATACGTCGCTGATGTTATATCACCTGCGTTGTCACATAATATTATTTTAACTCTTGTTACCGGCGTATTTCCCGATGAATTAAAAATAGCTCGCGTATGTCCGCTTTTCAAGGGTGGTAATGACCAAGAGATTGGAAACTACCGACCGATATCGGTACTTCCGATTCTGTCAAAAGTTTTTGAAAGCGCTATTAATATTAGATTACAAAAATTTTTTGCGAAGTACAATGTAATAAGTGATGCCCAATTTGGCTTTCAAAAATGTAAATCCACCGAGCTTGCATTACTCAATATTAAAAACGAGATACTAACCAATTTTGAGAAAAAGCTATATACGCTTGGTCTTTTTGTTGACTTCCGCAAAGCATTCGACACCGTGCATCACAGTGTTCTTCTAGAAAAACTTAATAGCTACGGTGTCCGTGGCGTTGCCAATAGGTTAATTCAAAATTACCTAACAGACCGCTATCAGTATGTCGCTATTAATCAAGAGACATCTCCCCGTGCGAGGGTCAACAAAGGTGTCCCACAAGGATCGATACTTGGTCCTCTGTTGTTTATAGTCTATGTAAATAACTTGTGTAGCATTCCGGATTCTCCTAAGTTAATCATGTATGCGGACGACACTAATATATTTTTTGCTGGTTCATCGATCTCTCAACTTGAAAAGTCTGTAAACACATATCTAAATAAGTTGTCTTCCTGGATTAAACTAAATAAGTTGCGGCTAAACGCGAGTAAAACTAAATATATATTGTTTGCACCCATTAATAAGCCACGGAATATAAGTCTAAGTATCTCCTTTGAGGGTCAGACTTTAGAACAAGTCAAGGTACAGAAATTCTTGGGTGTGTGGTTCCAGGAAGACCTTTCCTGGAATGAACATATAAATAAATTGGCAGCAGATCTAAGTAGAAGCGTTGGATGTATGTACAAACTATGTCCGTTATTACCACTTTGGCTAAAGAAAGCGTTATATTATACACTGATATATTCCAGGCTAAGTTATTGTGTCTTATGTTGGGGAACAACGACGGCTCAAAACTATAAAACATTACTTACACTACAAAAGAGGGTACTAAGACTATTCGAGGGATATTACGGTATGCCACAAGGTCTTAGCGCACGTCCGTTATTCCCTAAATATCTCATATTACAAGCAAACCAAATATATTATTATAAGTTATTATTGTATATCCAAAATATTAAACTATACCCCATGTACGATTCTTCTCTATGTGCTGAGTACTATCTCCGTACACATAGTATAAGAACACCGAAAACTAGAACAACCTATGGTCAACAACATATTGATTACCAAATACCGAGTCTCCTCAACAAACTGGGTGACGTACTTGACCTAAATAAGAAAACTTCCAAAAATAAGTTCAAGGAATTTCTTCTTTATAATTGTATTGAATACACTTAATACAGAAATTTGGATTATTTATTACTTTCTGTGTCCCAATTGCTTAGAGTACACTATTCGTGTCCTTTTGTTGTTGTTTTTTAGGAATGTATGTGTCTCCTGATGCTTTCCTTACCTCACCTATTGTATATATTGCGATGTTTTTTAGGTATTTCATTACTATTTACTGTCCTGTTCTTTCTTTATATTTGTAATGGTTACATGTGTGATCATAATTTGCAAATTGTATCTGTATATAATGATGTTCTCTAATTCGGCTAAGTTGTGTATGACATGTTAATTTTAGTTTTTATTTTATTTTGCCAGACTGTATTTCGGAGCAAAGGCCTCCGTCAGGCTATGTAGCCTTTTGCTTTTGCTTCGTTTTTTCTGTTGCACGTACAGAAAATAAATAAATCTCAAATAAAAAAAAATCGGATGAAACCGTCGTAATGTTGTAGAAAGCATTGTAAAGGAGCGAGTAAAACGTTTTATAACAATAGAAGTGCGAAGGTTATCTTAGGTTGAGTTAGTTTAGGCTAGGTAGCGTCGTGAAACCACCAAAAACGACGTCATCTAACGAGATAGTGTTGTTTTATTGCGACTACGAAACTGCGATAGGTGAAATGTTGTGAAAGCACACAAAATGGCATGAACAAGCCAAATACTGCGTGTTGTACCGTTACAAGTGCGAAACTGCTATATTGTTATATTCTCGTTAAAGCGCATGCAAGCATCATGAAACCTTAAAGAACGATGTCATTTAGCGAGATACAGCGTTCTGTACTGTAATACGTTGGTTAAAAACGGTGAGGTCATGCAAATATCCTAAATGTGAACGAAAATGTGTAATAGAGCGTTTTTAGATACAAGTGCGAATGTTAGGTTAGGTTAAGACATTAACCATCATAAAACCGCATTAAACAATGTCACTTAGTGAGATGCAGTGTTTTTCACTATTACAAGCCGGGAACTGCGATATCTAATGTGAAAGCGCATGAAACCGTCGTAATGTTGTAGAGAGCATTGTAAAGTAGCGAGTAAAACATTTTCTAACGATAGAAGTGCGAAGTTTATGTTAGGTTGAGTTTTGTTGGTTTAGGCTAGGTAGCGTCGTGAAACCACCAAAAAGGACGTCATCTAACGAGATAGTGTTGTTTTATTGCATGTAGGAAATTGCAATAGGTGAAATGTTGTGAAAGCCCACAAAACGGCATGAACAAGCCAGATACTGCGTGTTGTACCGTTACAAGTGTGAAACTGCTATATTGTGATATTCTCCCAAAAGCGCATGCAAGCATCGTGAAACCTTAAAGAACGATATCATTTAACAAGATACGGCGTTCTGTACTGCAATAAGTTGGTGAAAAACTGTGAGGTTATGCAAATATCGTAATTGTGAACGAAACAGTGTAATAGAGCGTTTTTAGATACAAGTGCGAATGTTAGGTTAGGTTAAGATATGAACCGTCGTAGAACCGCATTAAACAATGTCACTTAGTGAGATGCAGTGTTTTTCACCATTACAAGTCGGGAACTGCGATATCTAATGTGAAAGCGCATGAAACCGTCGTTAGGTTAGGTTAGGTTAGGTTAGATAAGGTTTGCTTAGGTTAGGTTAGGTTAGGTTAGGTTAGATTAGGTTAGGTTGGGTTGAGTTGAGTTGGGTTAGGTTAGGTTAGGTTAGGTTGGGTTAGGTTAGGTTAGGTTAGGTTTGGTTGGGTTGGGTTGGGTTAGGTTGGGTTGGGTTGGGTTAGGTTGGGTTGGGTTGGGTTGGGTTAGGTTGAATGGGTTAGGTTAGGTTAGGTTAGGTTACCTTAGGTTAGGTTAGGTGAGATTAGGTTAGGTTAGGTTAGGTTGGGTTGGGTTGGGTTAGGTTAGGTTGGGTTGGGTTGGGTTGGGTTGGGTTAGGTTGGGTTGGGTTATGTTAGGTTATGTTAGGTTAGGTTAGGTTGGGTTAGGTTAGGTTAGCTTAAGATATGAACCGTCGTAAAACAGCAATAAACAATGTCACTTAGTGGGATGCAGTGTTTTTCACCATTACAAGTCGGGAATTGCGATATCTAATGTGAAAGCGCTTGAAACCGTCGCAATGTTGTAGAAAGCAATGTAAAGTAGCGAGTAAAACGTTTTCCAACAATAGAAGTGCGAAGGTTATGTTAGGTTGAGTTAGTTTAAGCTAGGTAGCGTCGTGAAACCATAAAAACGACGTCATCTAACGAGATAGTGTTGTTTTATTGTGACTACGAAACTGCGATAGGTGAAATGTTGTGAACGCACACAAAACGGCATGAACAAGCCAAATACTGGGTGTTGTACCGTTACAAGTGCGAAACTGCTATATTTTGATATTCTCCTTAAAGCGCATGCAAGCATCGTGAAACCATAAAGAACGATGTCATTTAGCGAGATACAGCGTTCTGTACTGTAATAGGTTGGTGAAAAACTGTGAGGTCATGCAAATATCGTAATTGTGAACGAAACAGTGTAATAGAGCATTTTGAGATACAAGTGCGAATGTTAGGTTAGGTTAAGATATGAACCGTCGTAAAACCGCAATAAACCATGTCACTTAGTGAGATGCAGTGTTTTTCACCATTACAAGTCGGGAACTGCAATATCTGTTGTGAAAGCGCATGAAATCGTCGTAATGTTGTAGAGAGCATTGTAAAGTAGCGAGTAAAACATTTTCTAACGATAGAAGTGCGAAGGTTATGTTAGGTTGGGTTATGTTAGTTTAGGCTAGGTAGCGTCGTGAAACCACCAAAAAGGACGTCATCTAACGAGATAGTGTTGTTTTATTGCATGTACGAAACTGCAATAGGTGAAATGTTGTGAAAGCACACAAAACGGCATGAACAAGCCAAATACTGGGTGTTGTACCATTACAAGTGCGAAACTGCTATATTGTGATATTCGCGTTAAAGCGCATGCAAGCATCGTGAAACCATAAAGAACGATGTCATTTAGCGAGATACAGCGTTCTGTACTGTAATAAGTTGGTGAAAAACTGTGAGGTCATGCAAATATCCTAAATGTGAACGAAAATGTGTAACAGAGCGTTTTCAGATACAAGTGCGAATGTTAGGTTAGGTGAAGTTATGAACTGTCGTAAAACCGCATTGAACAATGTCACTTAGTGAGATGCAGTGTTTTTCACCATTACAAGTCGGGAACTGGGATATCTAATGTGAAAGCGCATGAAACCGTCGTAATGTTGTAGAGAGCATTGTAAAGTAGCGAGTAAAACGTTTTTTAACGATAGAAGTGCGAAGGTTATGTTAGGTTGAGTTATGTTAGTTTAAGCTAGGTAGCGTCGTGAAACCACCAAGAACGACGTCATCTAAAGAGATAGTGTTGTTTTATTGCGAGTATGAAACTGCGATAGGTGAAATGTTGTGAAAGCACACAAAACGGCATGAACAAGCCAGATAGTGCGTGTTGTAGCCTTACAAGTGCGACACTGCTATGTTGTGATATTCTCGTTAAAGCGCATGCAAGCATCGTGAAACCTTAAAGAACGATGTCATTTAGCGAGATACAGCGTTCTGTACTGTAATAAGTTGGTGAAAAACTGTGAGGTCATGCAAATATCGTAATTGTGAACGAAACAGTGTAATAGAGCATTTTGAGATACAAGTGCGAATGTTAGGTTAGGTTAAGATATGAACCGTCGTAAAACAGCATTAAACAATGTCACTTAGTGGGATGCAGTGTTTTTCACCATTACAAGTCGGGAATTGCGATATCTAATGTGAAAGCGCTTGAAACCGTCGCAATGTTGTAGAAAGCAATGTAAAGAAGCGAGTAAAACGTTTTCCAACAATAGAAGTGCGAAGGTTATGTTAGGTTGAGTTAGTTTAAGCTAGGTAGCGTCGTGAAACCATAAAAACGACGTCATCTAACGAGATAGTGTTGTTTTATTGTGACTACGAAACCGCGATAGGTGAAATGTTGTGAAAGCCCACAAAACGGCATGAACAAGCCAGATACTGCGTGTTGTACCGTTACAAGTGTGAAACTGCTATATTGTGATATTCTCGTTGAAGCGCACTCAAGCATCGTGAAACCTTAAAGAACGATGTCATTTAGCGAGATACAGCGTTCTGTACTGCAATAGGTTGGTGAAAAACTGTGAGGTTATGCAAATATCGTAATTGTGAACGAAACAGTGTAATAGAGCGTTTTTAGATACAATTGCGAATGTTAGGTTAGGTTAAGATATCAACCGTCGTAAAACCGCATTAAACAATGTCACTTAGTGAGATGCAGTGTTTTTCATCATTACAAGTGGAAAACTGCGATATCTAATGTGAAAGCGCTTGAAACCGTCGTAATGTTGTGGAAAGCAATGTAAAGTAGTGAGTAAAACGTTTTCTAACGATAGAAGTGCGAAGGTTATGTTAGGTTGAGTTATGTTAGCTTAAGATAGGTAGCGTAGTGAAACCACCAAGAACGACATCATCTAAAGAGATAGTGTTCTTTTATTGCGAGTACGAAACTGCGATAGGTGAAATGTTGTGAAAGCACACAAAACGACATGAACAAGCCAGATACTGCGTGTTGTACCGTTACAAGTGCGAAACTGCTATGCTGTGATATTCTCGTTAAAGCGCATGCAAGCATGGTGAAACCTTAAAGAACGATGTCATTTAGCGAGATACAGCGTTCTGTACTGTAATAGGTTGGTGAAAAACTGTGAGGTCATGCAAATATCGCAATTGTGAACGAAACAGTGTAATAGAGCATTTTGAGATACAAGTGCGAATGTTAGGTTAGGTTAAGATATGAACCGTCGTAAAACCGCATTAAACAATGTCACTTAGTGAGATGCAGTGTTTTTCACCATTACAAGTCGGGAACTGCGATATCTAATGTGAAAGCGCTTGTAACCGTCGTTAGGTTAGGTTAGGTTGGGTTAGGTTAGGTTAGGTTAGGTTAGGTTGGGTTGGGTGGGGTTAGGTTGGGTTGGGTTGGGTTGGTTGGGTTAGGTTAGGTTGGGTTAGGTTAGGTTAGGTTAGGTTATGTTAGGTTAGGTTAGGTTAGATTAGAATAGTTTAGGTTAGGTTAGGTTGGGTTGGGTTGGGTTAGGTTAGGTTGGGTTGGGTTGGGTTGGGTTAGGTTAGGTTAGGTTGGGTTAGGTTAGGTTAGGTTAGGTTAGGTTGGGTTGGGTTGGGTTAGGTTAGGTTAGGTTAGGTTAGGTTGGGTTGGGTTGGGTTAGGTTAGGTTAGGTTAGGTTAGCTTAGGTTAAGTTAGGTTAGGTTAGGTTAGGTTGGGTTGGGTTGGGTTGGGTTAGGTTAGGTTAGGTTGTGTTAGGTTAGGTTAGGTTAGGTAAGCTTAGGTTAGGTTAGGTTAGGGTAAGTTAGGTTAGGTTAGATTAGGTTAGGTTAGGTTAGGTTAGGTTAAGATAAGAACCGTCGTAAAACAGCATTAAACAATGTCACTTAGTGGGATGCAGTGTTTTTCACCATTACAAGTCGGGAACTGCGATATCTAATGTGAAAGCGGTTGAAACCGTCGTAATGTTGTAGAAAGCAATGTAAAGTAGCGAGTAAAACGTTTTCTAACGATAGAAGTGCGAAGGTTATGTTAGGTTGAGTTAGTTTAAGCTAGGTAGCGTCGTGAAACCACCAAAAACGACGTCATCTAACGAGATAGTGTTGTTTTATTGCGACTATGAAACTGCGATAGGTGAAATATTGTGAAAGGACACAAAACGGCTTGAACTAGCCAGGTACTGCGTGTTGTACCGTTACAAGTGCGAAACTGCTATATTGTGATATTCTCGTTAAAGCGCATGCAAGCATCGTGAAACCTTAAAGAACGATGTCATTTAGCGAGATACAGCGTTCTGTACTGTAATAAGTTGGTGAAAAACTGTGAGGTTATGCAAATATCGTAATTGTGAACGAAACAGTGTAATAGAGCGTTTTTAGATACAATTGCGAATGTTAGGTTAGGTTAAGATATCAACCGTCGTAAAACCGCATTAAACAATGTCACTTAGTGAGATGCAGTGTTTTTCATCATTACAAGTGGAAAACTGCGATATCTTATGTTAAATCGGATGAAACCGTCGTAATGTTGTAGAAAGCATTGTAAAGGAGCGAGTAAAACGTTTTCTAACAATAGAAGTGCGAAGGTTATCTTAGGTTGGGTTAGTTTAAGCTAGGTAACGTCGTGAAACCACGAAAAACGACGTCATCTAACGAGATAGTGTTGTTTTATTGCGACTACGAAACTGCGATAGGTGAAATGTTGTGAAAGCACACAAAATGGCATGAACAAGCCAAATACTGCGTGTTGTACCGTTACAAGTGCGAAACTGCTATATTGTGATATTCTCCTTAAAGCGCATGCAAGCATCGTGAAACCTTAAAGAACGATGTCATTTAGCGAGATACAGCGTTCTGTACTGTAATAAGTTGGTGAAAAACTGTGAGGTCATGCAAATATCCTAATTGTGAACGAAACAGTTTATTAGAGCGTTGTTAGATACAAGTGCGAAGGTTAGGTTAGGTTAAGATATTAACCGTCGTAAAACCGCATTAAACAATGTCCCTCAGTGAGATGCAGTGTTTTTCACCATTACAAGTCGGGAACTGCGATATCTAATGTGAAAGCGCATGAAACCGTCGTAATGTTGTAGAGAGCATTGTAAGGTAGCGAGTAAAACGTTTTCTAACGATAGAAGTGCGAAGGTTATGTTAGGTTGAGTTATGTTAGTTTAGGCTAGGTAGCGTCGTGAAACCACCAAAAAGGACGTCATCTAACGAGATAGTGTTGTTTTATTGCATGTAGGAAATTGCAATAGGTGAAATGTTGTGAAAGCACACAAAACGGCATGAACAAGCCAGATACTGCGTGTTGTACCGTTACAAGTGTGAAACTGCTATATTGTGATATTCTCGTTGAAGCGCACTCAAGCATCGTGAAACCTTAAAGAACGATGTCATTTAGCGAGATACAGCGTTCTGTACTGCAATAGGTTGGTGAAAAACTGTGAGGTTATGCAAATATCGTAATTGTGAACGAAACAGTGTAATAGAGCGTTTTTAGATACAATTGCGAATGTTAGGTTAGGTTAAGATATCAACCGTCGTAAAACCGCATTAAACAATGTCACTTAGTGAGATGCAGTGTTTTTCATCATTACAAGTGGAAAACTGCGATATCTTATGTTAAATCGGATGAAACCGTCGTAATGTTGTAGAAAGCATTGTAAAGGAGCGAGTAAAACGTTTTCTAACAATAGAAGTGCGAAGGTTATCTTAGGTTGAGTTAGTTTAAGCTAGGTAGCGTCGTGAAACCACCAAAAACGACGTCATCTAACGAGATAGTGTTGTTTTATTGCGACTACGAAACTGCGATAGGTGAAATGTTGTGAAAGCACACAAAATGGCATGAACAAGCCAAATACTGCGTGTTGTACCGTTACAAGTGCGAAACTGCTATATTGTGATATTCTCCTTAAAGCGCATGCAAGCATCGTGAAACCTTAAAGAACGGTGTCATTTAGCGAGATACAGCGTTCTGTACTGTAATAAGTTGGTGAAAAGCTGTGAGGTCATGCAAATATCCTAAATGTGAACGAAACAGTGTAATAGAGCGTTTTTATATACAAGTGCGATTGTTAGGTTAGGTTAAGATATGAACCGTCGTAAAACCGCATTAAACAATGTCACTTAGTGAGATGCAGTGTTTTTCACTATTACAAGTCGGAAACTGCGATATCTTATGTTAAATCGGATGAAACCGTCGTAATGTTGTAGAAAGCATTGTAAAGGAGCGAGTAAAACGTTTTCTAACAATAGAAGTGCGAAGGTTATCTTAGGTTGAGTTAGATTAAGCTAGGTAGCGTCGTGAAACCACCAAAACGACGTCATCTAACGAGATAGTGTTGTTTTATTGCCACTATGAAACTGCGATAGGTGAAATATTGTGAAAGGACACAAAACGGCTTGAACTAGCCAGGTACTGCGTGTTGTACCGTTACAAGTGCGAAACTGCTATATTGTGATATTATCGTTAAAGCGCATGCAAGCATCGTGAAACCTTAAAGAACGATGTCATTTAGCGAGATACAGCGTTCTGTACTGTAATAAGTTGGTGAAAAACTGTGAGGTCATGCAAATATCCTAATTTTGAACGAAACAGTTTATTAGAGCGTTGTTAGATACAAGTGCGAAGGTTAGGTTAGGTTAAGATATTAACCGTCGTAAAACCGCATTAAACAATGTCCCTCAGTGAGATGCAGTGTTTTTCACCATTACAAGTCGGGAACTGCGATATCTAATGTGAAAGCGCATGAAACCGTCGTAATGTTGTAGAGAGCATTGTAAGGTAGCGAGTAAAACGTTTTCTAACGATAGAAGTGCGAAGGTTATGTTAGGTTGAGTTATGTTAGTTTAGGCTAGGTAGCGTCGTGAAACCACCAAAAAGGACGTCATCTAACGAGATAGTGTTGTTTTATTGCGAGTACGAAACTGCGATAGGTGAAATGTTGTGAAAGCACACAAAACGACATGAACAAGCCAGATACTGCGTGTTGTACCGTTACAAGTGCGAAACTGCTATGCTGTGATATTCTCGTTAAAGCGCATGCAAGCATGGTGAAACCTTAAAGAACGATGTCATTTAGCGAGATACAGCGTTCTGTACTGTAATAGGTTGGTGAAAAACTGAGGTCATGCAAATATCGTAATTGTGAACGAAACAGTGTAATAGAGCATTTTGAGATACAAGTGCGAATGTTAGGTTAGGTTAAGATATGAACCGTCGTAAAACCGCATTAAACAATGTCACTTAGTGAGATGCAGTGTTTTTCACCATTACAAGTCGGGAACTGCGATATCTAATGTGAAAGCGCTTGTAACCGTCGTTAGGTTAGGTTAGGTTGGGTTAGGTTAGGTTAGGTTAGGTTAGGTTGGGTTGGGTGGGGTTAGGTTGGGTTGGGTTGGGTTGGTTGGGTTAGGTTAGGTTGGGTTAGGTTAGGTTAGGTTAGGTTATGTTAGGTTAGGTTAGGTTAGATTAGAATAGTTTAGGTTAGGTTAGGTTGGGTTGGGTTGGGTTAGGTTAGGTTGGGTTGGGTTGGGTTGGGTTAGGTTAGGTTAGGTTGGGTTAGGTTAGGTTAAGTTAGGTTAGGTTGGGTTGGGTTGGGTTAGGTTAGGTTAGGTTAGGTTAGGTTGGGTTGGGTTAGGTTAGGTTAGGTTAGGTTAGGTTAGCTTAGGTTAAGTTAGGTTAGGTTAGGTTAGGTTGGGTTGGGTTGGGTTGGGTTAGGTTAGGTTAGGTTAGGTTGTGTTAGGTTAGGTTAGGTTAGGTAAGCTTAGGTTAGGTTAGGTTAGGTTAAGTTAGGTTAGGTTAAGTTAGGTTAGGTTAGATTAGGTTAGGTTAGGTTAGGTTAGGTTAAGATAAGAACCGTCGTAAAACAGCATTAAACAATGTCACTTAGTGGGATGCAGTGTTTTTCACCATTACAAGTCGGGAACTGCGATATCTAATGTGAAAGCGCTTGAAACCGTCGTAATGTTGTAGAAAGCAATGTAAAGTAGCGAGTAAAACGTTTTCTAACGATAGAAGTGCGAAGGTTATGTTAGGTTGAGTTAGTTTAAGCTAGGTAGCGTCGTGAAACCACCAAAAACGACGTCATCTAACGAGATAGTGTTGTTTTATTGCGACTATGAAACTGCGATAGGTGAAATATTGTGAAAGGACACAAAACGGCTTGAACTAGCCAGGTACTGCGTGTTGTACCGTTACAAGTGCGAAACTGCTATATTGTGATATTCTCGTTAAAGCGCATGCAAGCATCGTGAAACCTTAAAGAACGATGTCATTTAGCGAGATACAGCGTTCTGTACTGTAATAAGTTGGTGAAAAACTGTGAGGTTATGCAAATATCGTAATTGTGAACGAAACAGTGTAATAGAGCGTTTTTAGATACAATTGCGAATGTTAGGTTAGGTTAAGATATCAACCGTCGTAAAACCTCATTAAACAATGTCACTTAGTGAGATGCAGTGTTTTTCATCATTACAAGTGGAAAACTGCGATATCTTATGTTAAATCGGATGAAACCGTCGTAATGTTGTAGAAAGCATTGTAAAGGAGCGAGTAAAACGTTTTCTAACAATAGAAGTGTGAAGGTTATCTTAGGTTGAGTTAGTTTAAGCTAGGTAACGTCGTGAAACCACCAAAAACGACGTCATCTAACGAGATAGTGTTGTTTTATTGCGACTACGAAACTGCGATAGGTGAAATGTTGTGAAAGCACACAAAACGGCATGAACAAGCCAAATACTGCGTGTTGTACCGTTACAAGTGTGAAACTGCTATATTGTGATATTCTCGTTGAAGCGCACTCAAGCATCGTGAAACCTTAAAGAACGATGTCATTTAGCGAGATACAGCGTTCTGTACTGCAATAGGTTGGTGAAAAACTGTGAGGTTATGCAAATATCGTAATTGTGAACGAAACAGTGTAATAGAGCGTTTTTAGATACAATTGCGAATGTTAGGTTAGGTTAAGATATCAACCGTCGTAAAACCGCATTAAACATTGTCACTTAGTGAGATGCAGTGTTTTTCATCATTACAAGTGGAAAACTGCGATATCTTATGTTAAATCGGATGAAACCGTCGTAATGTTGTAGAAAGCATTGTAAAGGAGCGAGTAAAACGTTTTCTAACAATAGAAGTGCGAAGGTTAGGTTAGTTTGAGCTAGGTAGCGTCGTGAAACCACCAAAAACGATGTCATCTAACGAGATAGTGTTGTTTTATTGCGAGTACGAAACTGCGATAGGTGAAATATTGTGAAAGCACACAAAACGGCATGAACAAGCCAAATACTGCGTGTTGTACCGTTACAAGTGCGAAACTGCTATATTGTGATATTCCCCTTAAAGCGCATGCAAGCATCGTGAAACCTTAAAGAACGGTGTCATTTAGCGAGATACAGCGTTGTGTACTGTAATAGGTTGGTGAAAAACTGTGAGGTCATGCAAATATCGTAATTGTGAACGAAACAGTGTAATAGAGCATTTTGAGATACAAGTGCGAATGTTAGGTTAGGTTAAGATATGAACCGTCGTAAAACCGCATTAAACAATGTCACTTAGTGAGATGCAGTGTTTTTCACCATTACAAGTCGGGAACTGCGATATCTAATGTGAAAGCGCTTGTAACCGTCGTTAGGTTAGGTTAGGTTGGGTTAGGTTAGGTTAGGTTAGGTTAGGTTGGGTTGGGTGGGGTTAGGTTGGGTTGGGTTAGGTTGGGTTGGGTTGGGTTGGGATAGGGTAGGTTGGGTTAGGTTAGGTTAGGTTAGGTTACCTTAGGTTAGGTTAGGTGAGATTAGGTTAGGTTAGGTTAGGTTAGGTTGGGTTGGGTTGGGTTAGGTTAGGTTGGGTTGGGTTGGGTTGGGTTAGGGTAGGTTAGGTTAGGTTGGGTTGGGTTATGTTAGGTTATGTTAGGTTAGGTTAGGTTGGGTTAGGTTAGGTAGGTTAGGTTAGGCTGGTTAGGTTAGGTTAGGTTGGGTTGGGTTGGGTTGGGTTAGGTTAGGTTAGGTTAGGTTGGGTTGGGTTAGGTGAGGTTAGGTAAGGTTAGGTTAGGTTAGGTTAGGTTAGGTTAAGTTGGGTTAGGTTAGATTAGGTTAGGTTAGGTTAGGTTAGGTCAAGATATGAACCGTCGTAAAACAGCATTAAACAATGTCACTTAGTGGGATGCAGTGTTTTTCACCATTACAAGTCGGGAAGTGCGATATCTAATGTGAAAGCGCTTGAAACCGCCGCAATGTTGTAGAAAGCAATGTAAAGTAGCGAGTAAAACGTTTTCCAACACTAGAAGTGCGAAGGTTATGTTAGGTTGAGTTAGTTTAGGCTAGGTAGCGTCGTGAAACCATAAAAATGACGTCATCTAACGAGATAGTGTTGTTTTATTGTGACTACGAAACTGCGATTGGTGAAATATTGTGAAAGGACACAAAACGGCTTGAACTAGCCAGGTACTGCGTGTTGCACCGTTACAAGTGCGAAACTGCTATATTGTGATATTCTCCTTAAAGCGCATGCAAGCATCGTGAAACCTTAAAGAACGGTGTCATTTAGCGAGATACAGCGTTCTGTACTGTAATAAGTTGGTGAAAAGCTGTGAGGTCATGCAAATATCCTAAATGTGAACGAAACAGTGTAATAGAGCGTTTTTATATACAAGTGCGATTGTTAGGTTAGGTTAAGATATGAACCGTCGTAAAACCGCATTAAACAATGTCACTTAGTGAGATGCAGTGTTTTTCACTATTACAAGTCGGAAACTGCGATATCTTATGTTAAATCGGATGAAACCGTCGTAATGTTGTAGAAAGCATTGTAAAGGAGCGAGTAAAACGTTTTCTAACAATAGAAGTGCGAAGGTTATCTTAGGTTGAGTTAGATTAAGCTAGGTAGCGTCGTGAAACCACCAAAACGACGTCATCTAACGAGATAGTGTTGTTTTATTGCCACTATGAAACTGCGATAGGTGAAATATTGTGAAAGGACACAAAACGGCTTGAACTAGCCAGGTACTGCGTGTTGTACCGTTACAAGTGCGAAACTGCTATATTGTGATATTATCGTTAAAGCGCATGCAAGCATCGTGAAACCTTAAAGAACGATGTCATTTAGCGAGATACAGCGTTCTGTACTGTAATAAGTTGGTGAAAAACTGTGAGGTCATGCAAATATCCTAATTTTGAACGAAACAGTTTATTAGAGCGTTGTTAGATACAAGTGCGAAGGTTAGGTTAGGTTAAGATATTAACCGTCGTAAAACCGCATTAAACAATGTCCCTCAGTGAGATGCAGTGTTTTTCACCATTACAAGTCGGGAACTGCGATATCTAATGTGAAAGCGCATGAAACCGTCGTAATGTTGTAGAGAGCATTGTAAGGTAGCGAGTAAAACGTTTTCTAACGATAGAAGTGCGAAGGTTATGTTAGGTTGAGTTATGTTAGTTTAGGCTAGGTAGCGTCGTGAAACCACCAAAAAGGACGTCATCTAACGAGATAGTGTTGTTTTATTGCGAGTACGAAACTGCGATAGGTGAAATGTTGTGAAAGCACACAAAACGACATGAACAAGCCAGATACTGCGTGTTGTACCGTTACAAGTGCGAAACTGCTATGCTGTGATATTCTCGTTAAAGCGCATGCAAGCATGGTGAAACCTTAAAGAACGATGTCATTTAGCGAGATACAGCGTTCTGTACTGTAATAGGTTGGTGAAAAACTGAGGTCATGCAAATATCGTAATTGTGAACGAAACAGTGTAATAGAGCATTTTGAGATACAAGTGCGAATGTTAGGTTAGGTTAAGATATGAACCGTCGTAAAACCGCATTAAACAATGTCACTTAGTGAGATGCAGTGTTTTTCACCATTACAAGTCGGGAACTGCGATATCTAATGTGAAAGCGCTTGTAACCGTCGTTAGGTTAGGTTAGGTTGGGTTAGGTTAGGTTAGGTTAGGTTAGGTTGGGTTGGGTGGGGTTAGGTTGGGTTGGGTTGGGTTGGTTGGGTTAGGTTAGGTTGGGTTAGGTTAGGTTAGGTTACGTTAGGTTAGGTTAGGTTAGATTAGAATAGTTTAGGTTAGGTTAGGTTGGGTTGGGTTGGGTTAGGTTAGGTTGGGTTGGGTTGGGTTGGGTTAGGTTAGGTTAGGTTGGGTTAGGTTAGGTTAGGTTAGGTTAGGTTGGGTTGGGTTGGGTTAGGTTAGGTTAGGTTAGGTTAGGTTGGGTTGGGTTAGGTTAGGTTAGGTTAGCTTAGGTTAAGTTAGGTTAGGTTAGGTTAGGTTGGGTTGGGTTGGGTTGGGTTAGGTTAGGTTAGGTTAGGTTGTGTTAGGTTAGGTTAGGTTAGGTAAGCTTAGGTTAGGTTAGGTTAGGTTAAGTTAGGTTAGGTTAAGTTAGGTTAGGTTAGATTAGGTTAGGTTAGGTTAGGTTAGGTTAAGATAAGAACCGTCGTAAAACAGCATTAAACAATGTCACTTAGTGGGATGCAGTGTTTTTCACCATTACAAGTCGGGAACTGCGATATCTAATGTGAAAGCGCTTGAAACCGTCGTAATGTTGTAGAAAGCAATGTAAAGTAGCGAGTAAAACGTTTTCTAACGATAGAAGTGCGAAGGTTATGTTAGGTTGAGTTAGTTTAAGCTAGGTAGCGTCGTGAAACCACCAAAAACGACGTCATCTAACGAGATAGTGTTGTTTTATTGCGACTATGAAACTGCGATAGGTGAAATATTGTGAAAGGACACAAAACGGCTTGAACTAGCCAGGTACTGCGTGTTGTACCGTTACAAGTGTGAAACTGCTATATTGTGATATTCTCGTTGAAGCGCACTCAAGCATCGTGAAACCTTAAAGAACGATGTCATTTAGCGAGATACAGCGTTCTGTACTGCAATAGGTTGGTGAAAAACTGTGAGGTTATGCAAATATCGTAATTGTGAACGAAACAGTGTAATAGAGCGTTTTTAGATACAATTGCGAATGTTAGGTTAGGTTAAGATATCAACCGTCGTAAAACCGCATTAAACAATGTCACTTAGTGAGATGCAGTGTTTTTCATCATTACAAGTGGAAAACTGCGATATCTTATGTTAAATCGGATGAAACCGTCGTAATGTTGTAGAAAGCATTGTAAAGGAGCGAGTAAAGCGTTTTCTAACAATAGAAGTGCGAAGGTTAGGTTAGTTTGAGCTAGGTAGCGTCGTGAAACCACCAAAAACGATGTCATCTAACGAGATAGTGTTGTTTTATTGCGAGTACGAAACTGCGATAGGTGAAATATTGTGAAAGCACACAAAACGGCATGAACAAGCCAAATACTGCGTGTTGTACCGTTACAAGTGCGAAACTGCTATATTGTGATATTCCCCTTAAAGCGCATGCAAGCATCGTGAAACCTTAAAGAACGGTGTCATTTAGCGAGATACAGCGTTCTGTACTGTAATAGGTTGGTGAAAAACTGTGAGGTCATGCAAATATCGTAATTGTGAACGAAACAGTGTAATAGAGCATTTTGAGATACAAGTGCGAATGTTAGGTTAGGTTAAGATATGAACCGTCGTAAAACCGCATTAAACAATGTCACTTAGTGAGATGCAGTGTTTTTCACCATTACAAGTCGGGAACTGCGATATCTAATGTGAAAGCGCTTGTAACCGTCGTTAGGTTAGGTTAGGTTGGGTTAGGTTAGGTTAGGTTAGGTTAGGTTGGGTTGGGTGGGGTTAGGTTGGGTTGGGTTAGGTTGGGTTGGGTTGGGTTGGGATAGGGTAGGTTGGGTTAGGTTAGGTTAGGTTAGGTTACCTTAGGTTAGGTTAGGTGAGATTAGGTTAGGTTAGGTTAGGTTAGGTTGGGTTGGGTTGGGTTAGGTTAGGTTGGGTTGGGTTGGGTTGGGTTAGGGTAGGTTAGGTTAGGTTGGGTTGGGTTATGTTAGGTTATGTTAGGTTAGGTTAGGTTGGGTTAGGTTAGGTAGGTTAGGTTAGGCTGGTTAGGTTAGGTTAGGTTGGGTTGGGTTGGGTTGGGTTAGGTTAGGTTAGGTTAGGTTGGGTTGGGTTAGGTGAGGTTAGGTAAGGTTAGGTTAGGTTAGGTTAGGTTAGGTTAAGTTGGGTTAGGTTAGATTAGGTTAGGTTAGGTTAGGTTAGGTCAAGATATGAACCGTCGTAAAACAGCATTAAACAATGTCACTTAGTGGGATGCAGTGTTTTTCACCATTACAAGTCGGGAAGTGCGATATCTAATGTGAAAGCGCTTGAAACCGCCGC
Organism: Rhipicephalus microplus; assembly: GCF_043290135.1. Taxonomy (NCBI): domain Eukaryota; kingdom Metazoa; phylum Arthropoda; class Arachnida; order Ixodida; family Ixodidae; genus Rhipicephalus; species Rhipicephalus microplus. The sequence continues at coordinate 772,575 of NW_027464633.1, forward strand.
AATGTTGTAGAAAGCAATGTAAAGTAGCGAGTAAAACGTTTTCCAACACTAGAAGTGCGAAGGTTATGTTAGGTTGAGTTAGTTTAGGCTAGGTAGCGTCGTGAAACCATAAAAATGACGTCATCTAACGAGATAGTGTTGTTTTATTGTGACTACGAAACTGCGATTGGTGAAATATTGTGAAAGGACACAAAACGGCTTGAACTAGCCAGGTACTGCGTGTTGCACCGTTACAAGTGCGAAACTGCTATATTGTGATATTCTCCTTAAAGCGCATGCAAGCACCGTGAAACCTTAAAGAACGATATCATTTAACAAGATACGGCGTTCTTTACTGTAATAAGTTAGTGAAAAACTGTGAGGTCATGCAAATATCGTAATTGTGAACGAAACAGTGTAATAGAGCATTTTGAGATACAAGTGCGAATGTTAGGTTAGGTTAAGATATGAACCGTCGTAAAACCGCAATAAACAATGTCACTTAGTGAGATGCAGTGTTTTTCACCATTACAAGTCGGGAACTGCAATATCCATTGTGAAAGCGCATGAAACCGTCGTAATGTTGTAGAGAGCATTGTAAAGTAGCGAGTAAAACGTTTTCTAACGATAGAAGTGCGAAGGTTATGTTAGGTTGGGTTATGTTAGTTTAGGCTAGGTAGCGTCGTGAAACCACCAAAAAGGACGTCATCTAACGAGATAGTGTTGTTTTATTGCATGTACGAAATTGCAATAGATGAAATGTTGTGAAAGCCCACAAAACGGCATGAACAAGCCAGATACTGCGTGTTGTACCGTTACAAGTGTGAAACTGCTATATTGTGATATTCTCCTTAAAGCGCATGCAAGCGTCGTGAAACCTTAAAGAACGATATCAATTAACAAGATACGGCGTTATGTACTGTAATAAGTTGGTGAAAAACTGTGAGGTTATGCAAATATCGTAATTGTGAACGAAACAGTGTAATAGAGCGTTTTTAGATACAAGTGCGAATGTTAGGTAAGGTTAAATTATGAACCGTCGTAAAACCGCATTAAACAATGTCACTTAGTGAGATGCAGTGTTTTTCACCATTACAAGTCGGGAACTGTGATATCAAATGTGAAAGCGCATGAAACCATCGTATTGTTGTAGAGAGCATTGTAAAGTAGCGAGTAAAACGTTTTTTACCGATAGAAGTGCGAAGGTTATGTTAGGTTGAGTTATGTTAGTTTAAGCTAGGTAGCATCGTGAAACCACCAAGAACGACGTCATCTAAAGAGATAGTGTTGTTTTATTGCGAGTACGAAACTGCGATAGGTGAAATGTTGTGAAAGCACACAAAACGCCATGAACAAGCCAGATACTGCGTGTTGTACCGTTACAAGGGCGAAACTGCTATGTTGTGACATTCTCGTTAAAGCGCATGCAAGCATCGTGAAACCTTAAAGAACGATGTCATTTAGCGAGATACAGCGTTCTGTACTGTAATAAGTTGGTGAAAAACTGTGAGGTCATGCAAATATCGTAATTGTGAACGAAACAGTGTAATAGAGCATTTTGAGATACAAGTGCGATTGTTAGGTTAGGTTAAGATATGTACCGTCGTAAAACCGCATTAAACAATGTCACTTAGTGAGATGCAGTATTTTTCACCATTACAAGTCGGGAACTGCAATATTGTGAAAGCGCATGAAACCGTCGTAATGTTGTAGAGAGCATTGTAAAGTAGCGAGTAAAACATTTTCTAACGATAGAAGTGCGAAGGTTATGTTAGGTTGGGTTATGTTAGTTTAGGCTAGGTAGCGTCGTGAAACCACCAAAAAGGACGTCATCTAACGAGATAGTGTTGTTTTATTGCATGTAGGAAATTGCAATAGGTGAAATGTTGTGAAAGCCCACAAAACGGCATGAACAAGCCAGATACTGTGTGTTGTACCGTTACAAGTGTGAAACTGCTATATTGTGATATTCTCCTTAAAGCGCATGCAAGCGTCGTGAAACCATAAAGAACGATGTCATTTAGCGAGATACAGCGTTCTGTACTGTAATAAGTTGGTGAAAAACTGTGAGGTCATGCAAATATCCTAAATGTGAACGAAAATGTGTAACAGAGCGTTTTCAGATACAAGTGCGATTGTTAGGTTAAGTTATGAACTGTCGTAAAACCGCATTAAACAATGTCACTTAGTGAGATGCAGTGTTTTTCACCATTACAAGCCGGGAACTGCGATATCTAATGTTAAAGCGCATGAAACCGTCGTTAGGTTAGGTTAGGTTAGGTTAGGTTAGGTTAGGTTAGGTTGGGTTAGGTTAGGTTAGGTTAGGTTGGGTTAGATTAGGTTAGGTTAGGTTAGGTTAGGTTGGGTTGGGTTGGGTTGGGTTAGGTTGGGTTGGGTTGGGTTGGGTTGGGTTAGGTTAGGTTAGGTTAGGGTGGTTGGGTTATGTTAGGTAAGGTTAGGTTAGGTTAGGTTAGGTTGGGTTAGGTTAGGTTAGGTTAGGTTAGGTAAGGTTAGGTTGGGTTGGGTTGGGTTAGATTAGGTTAGGTTAGGTTGGGTTGGGTTAGGTTAGAATAGGTAAGGTTAGGTTAGGTTAAGTTAGGTTAGGGTAAATTAGGTTATGTTAGATTAGGTTAGGTTAGGTTAGGTTAGGTTAAGATATGAACCGTCGTAAAACAGCATTAAACAATGTCACTTAGTGGGATGCAGTGTTTTTCACCATTACAAGTCGGGAAGTGCGATATCTAATGTGAAAGCGCTTGAAACCGTCGCAATGTTGTAGAAAGCAATGTAAAGTAGCGAGTCAAACGTTTTCCAACAATAGAAGTGCGAAGGTTATGTTAGGTTGAGTTATGTTAGTTTAAGCTAGGTAGCGTCGTGAAACCACCAAGAACGACGTCATCTAAAGAGATAGTGTTGTCTTATTGCGAGTACGAAACTGCGATAGGTGAAATGTTGTGAAAGCACACAAAACGGCATGAACAAGCCAGATACTGCGTGTTGTACCGTTACAAGTGTGAAACTGCTATATTGTGATATTCTAGTTAAAGCGCATGCAAGCATCGTGAAACCATAAAGAACGATGTCATTTAGCGAGATACAGCGTTCTGTACTGTAATACGTTGGTTAAAAACTGTGAGGTCATGCAAATATCCTAAATGTGAACGAAAATGTTTAATAGAGCGTTTTTAGATACAAGTGCGAATGTTAGGTTAGGTTAGGTTATGAAGCGTCTTAAAACCGCATTAAACAATGTCACTTAGTGAGATGCAGTGTTTTTCACCATTACAAGTCGGGAACTGCGATATCTAATGTGAAAGCGCTTGCAACCGTCGTTAGGTTAGGTTAGGTTAGGTTAGGTTGGGTTAGGTTAGGTTAGGTTCAGTTGGGTTGGGTTGGGTTGGGTTAGGTTGGGTTGGGTTGGGTTAGGTTGGGTTGGGTTGGGTTGGGTTAGGGTAGGTTGGGTTAGGTTAGGTTAGGTTAGGTTACCTTAGGTTAGGTTAGGTGAGATTAGGTTAGGTTAGGTTAGGTTGGGTTGGGTTGGGTTAGGTTAGGTTGGGTTGGGTTGGGTTGGGTTAGGTTAGGTTAGGTTAGGTTGGGTTGGGTTATGTTAGGTTATGTTAGGTTAGGTTAGGTTGGGTTAGGTTAGGTTAGGCTGGTTAGGTTAGGTTAGGTTGGGTTGGGTTGGGTTGGGTTAGGTTAGGTTAGGTTAGGTTGGGTTGGGTTAGGTGAGGTTAGGTAAGGTTAGGTTAGGTTAGGTTAGGTTAAGTTGGGTAAGGTTAGATTAGGTTAGGTTAGGTTAGGTTAGGTCAAGATACGAACCGGCGTAAAACAGCATTAAACAATGTCACTTAGTGGGATGCAGTGTTTTTCACCATTACAAGTCGGGAAGTGCGATATCTAATGTGAAAGCGCTTGAAACCGTCGCAATGTTGTAGAAAGCAATGTAAAGTAGCGAGTAAAACGTTTTCCAACAATAGAAGTGCGAAGGTTATGTTAGGTTGAGTTAGTTTAAGCTAGGTAGCGTCGTGAAACCATAAAAATGACGTCATCTAACGAGATAGTGTTGTTTTATTGTGACTACGAAACTGCGATAGGTGAAATATTGTGAAAGGACACAAAACGGCTTGAACTAGCCAGGTACTGCGTGTTGCGCCGTTACAAGTGCGAAACTGCTATATTGTGATATTCTCCTTAAAGCGCATGCAAGCACTGTGAAACCCTAAAGAACGATATCATTTAACAAGATACGGCGTTCTGTACTGTAATAAGTTGGTGAAAAACTGTGAGGTCATGCAAATATCGTAATTGTGAACGAAACAGTGTAATAGAGCATTTTGAGATACAAGTGCGAATGTTAGGTTAGGTTAAGATATGAACCGTCGTAAAACCGCAATAAACAATGTCACTTAGTGAGATGCAGTGTTTTTCACCATTACAAGTCGGGAACTGCAATATCTATTGTAAAAGCGCAAAAAACTGTCGTAATGTTGTAGAGAGCATTGTAAAGTAGCGAGTAAAACATTTTCTAACGACAGAAGTGCGAAGGTTATGTTAGGTTGGGTTATGTTAGTTTAGGCTAGGTAGCGTCGTGAAACCACCAAAAAGGACGTCATCTAACGAGATAGTGTTGTTTTATTGCATGTAGGAAATTGCAATAGATGAAATGTTGTGAAAGCCCACAAAACGGCATGAACAAGCCAGATACTGCGTGTTGTACCGTTACAAGTGTGAAACTGCTATATTGTGATATTCTCCTTAAAGCGCATGCAAGCGTCGTGAAACCTTAAAGAACGATATCAATTAACAAGATACGGCGTTATGTACTGTAATAAGTTGGTGAAAAACTGTGAGGTTATGCAAATATCGTAATTGTGAACGAAACAGTGTAATAGAGCGTTTTTAGATACAAGTGCGAATGTTAGGTAAGGTTAAATTATGAACCGTCGTAAAACCGCATTAAACAATGTCACTTAGTGAGATGCAGTGTTTTTCACCATTACAAGTCGGGAACTGCGATATCTAATGTGAAAGCGCATGAAACCGTCGTATTGTTGTAGAGAGCATTGTAAAGTAGCGAGTAAAACGTTTTTTACCAATAGAAGTGCGAAGGTTATGTTAGGTTGAGTTATGTTAGTTTAGGCTAGGTAGCGTCGTGAAACCACCAAGAACGACGTCATCTAAAGAGATAGTGTTGTTTTATTGCGAGTACGAAACTGCGATAGGTGAAATGTTGTGAAAGCACACAAAACGCCATGAACAAGCCAGATACTGCGTGTTGTACCGTTACAAGTGCGAAACTGCTATGTTGTGACATTCTCGTTAAAGCGCATGCAAGCATCGTGAAACCTTAAAGAACGATGTCATTTAGCGAGATACAGCGTTCTGTACTGTAATAAGTTGGTGAAAAACTGTGAGGTCATGCAAATATCGTAATTGTGAACGAAACAGTGTAATAGAGCATTTTGAGATACAAGTGCGAATGTTAGGTTAGGTTAAGTTATGTACCGTCGTAAAACCGCATTAAACAATGTCACTTAGTGAGATGCAGTATTTTTCACCATTACAAGTCGGGAACTGCAATATTTAATGTGAAAGCGCATGAAACCGTCGTAATGTTGTAGAGAGCATTGTAAAGTAGCGAGTAAAACATTTTCTAACGATAGAAGTGCGAAGGTTATGTTAGGTTGGGTTATGTTAGTTTAGGCTAGGTAGCGTCGTGAAACCACCAAAAAGGACGTCATCTAACGAGATAGTGTTGTTTTATTGCATGTAGGAAATTGCAATAGGTGAAATGTTGTGAAAGCTCACAAAACGGCATGAACAAGCCAGATACTGCGTGTTGTACCGTTACAAGTGTGAAACACTGGGATGCAGTGTTTTTCACCATTACAAGTCGGGAAGTGCGATATCTAATGTGAAAGCGCTTGAAACCGTCGCAATGTTGTAGAAAGCAATGTAAAGTAGCGAGTCAAACGTTTTCCAACAATAGAAGTGCGAAGGTTATGTTAGGTTGAGTTATGTTAGTTTAAGCTAGGTAGCGTCGTGAAACCACCAAGAACGACGTCATCTAAAGAGATAGTGTTGTTTTATTGCGAGTACGAAACTGCGATAGATGAAATGTTGTGAAAGCACACAAAACGGCATGAACAAGCCAGATACTGCGTGTTGTACCGTTACAAGTGTGAAACTGCTATATTGTGATATTCTCCTTAAAGCGCATGCAAGCGTCGTGAAACCTTAAAGAACGATCTCATTTAACAAGATACGGCGTTATGTACTGTAATAGGTTGGTGAAAAACTGTGAGGTTATGCAAATATCGTAATTGTGAACGAAACAGTGTAATAGAGTGTTTTTAGATACAAGTGCGAGTGTTAGGTTAGGTTAAATTATGAAGTCTCCTGTCTTCGGCCACGTCACGACCCCGTGACATCTGGTGGAGGTGCTGGGTAACGATTCCAGTACCTCTCGCTCTCGGTCGTGACGTGGCCGAAGACAGGAGACTTCGTGTTGGGATTTAACTGTTTATTTGGGCGAGCCTGTGCCCGGTAAACGGAAAGTCCAATTACAGCAGCAGTCTCGCACAGATAGCAGTCTCGGACTGATAGCGGCGAACGGAGCGTCGGCCTTCGATCAACAACTACTGACAAACGGCGAAGCGCGTCGGCATTTATACTCTTGCCATCGAATGTTCTAGCGTTATCGCTGGCGGTGGCGTAGGTTCCCGAACAATCTGTACCGTTCGCACAGTGGGCGTGATCTTATCGAAATGATCTACTACAGTCCGGAACCTTCTAGAAAACTGCAGGCGCGGTTTGCGCTGAGAATCGTGCGGTGTTTTCGGACGATAACAAAAACTTGGGAAATGGAACGTGGCATTATCAACCGTCGTAAAACCGCATTAAACAATGTCACTTAGTGAGATGCAGTGTTTTTCATCATTACAAGTGGAAAACTGCGATATCTTATGTTAAATCGGATGAAACCGTCGTAATGTTGTAGAAAGCATTGTAAAGGAGCGAGTAAAACGTTTTCTAACAATAGAAGTGCGAAGGTTATCTTAGGTTGAGTTAGTTTAAGCTAGGTAGCGTCGTGAAACCTCCAAAAACGACGTCATCTAATGAGATAGTGTTGTTTTATTGCGACTACGAAACTGCGATAGGTGAAATGTTGTGAAAGCACACAAAATGGCATGAACAAGCCAAATACTGCGTGTTGTACCGTTACAAGTGCGAAACTGCTATATTGTGATATTCTCGTTAAAGCGCATGCAAGCATCGTGAAACCTTAAAGAACGGTGTCATTTAGCGAGATACAGCGTTCTGTACTGTAATAAGTTGCTGAAAAACTGTGAGGTCATGCAAATATCGTAAATGTGAACGAAACAGTGTAATAGAGCGTTTTTAGATACAAGTGCGAATGATAGGTTAGGTTAAGATATGAACCGTCGTAAAAGCGCATTAAACAATGTCACTTAGTGAGATGCTGTGTTTTTCACCATTACAAGTTGGGAAATGCGATATCTAATGTGAAAGCGCATGAAACCGTCGTAATGTTGTAGAGAGCATTGTAAAGTAGCGAGTAAAACGTTTGTTAACGATAGAAGTGCGAAGGTTATGTTAGGTTGAGTTATGTTAGTTTAAGCTAGGTAGCGTCGTCAAACTACCAACAACGACGTCATCTAAAGAGATAGTGTTGTTTTATTGCGAGTACGAAACTGCGATAAGTGAAATGTTGTGAAAGCACACAAAACGGCATGAACAAGCCAGATACGGCGTGTTGTACCGTTACAAGTGCGAAACTGCTATGTTGTGATATTCTCGTTAAAGCGCATGCAAGCATCGTGAAACCTTAAAGAACGATGTCATTAAGCGAGATACAGCGTTCTGTACTGTAATAAGTTGGTGAAAAACTGTGAGGTCATGCAAATATCGTAATTGTGAACGAAACAGTGTAATATAGCGTTTTTAGATACAAGTGCGAATGTTAGGTTAGGTTAAGACATTAACCGTCGTAAAACCGCATTAAACAATGTCACTTAGTGAGATGCAGTGTTTTTCACCATTACAAGTCGAGAAATGCCATATCTAATGTGAAAGCGCATGAAACCGTCGTAAGTTTGTAGAGAGCATTGTAAAGTAGCGAGTAAAACGTTTTCTAACGATAGAAGTGCGAAGGATATGTTAGGTTGAGTTATGTTAGTTTAAGCTAGGTAGCATCGTGAAACCACCAAGAACGACGTCATCTAAAGAGATAGTGTTCTTTTATTGCGAGTACGAAACTGCGATAGGTGAAATGTTGTGAAAGCACACAAAACGACATGAACAAGCCAGATACTGCGTGTTGTACCGTTACAAGTGCGAAACTGCTATGCTGTGATATTCTCGTTAAAGCGCATGCAAGCATCGTGAAACCTTAAAGAACGATGTCATTTAGCGAGATACAGCGTTCTGTACTGTAATAGGTTGGCGAAAAACTGTGAGGTTATGCAAATATCGCAATTGTGAACGAAACAGTGTAATAGAGCGTTTTTAGATACAAGTGCGAATGTTAGGTTAGGTCAAGACATTAACCATCGTAAAACCGCATTAAACAATGTCACTTAGTGAGATGCAGTGTTTTTCACCATAACAAGTCGGGAACTGCGATATCTAATGTGAAAGCGCATGAAACCGTCGTAATGTTGTAGAGAGCAATGTAAGGTAGCGAGTAAAACGTTTTCTAACGATAGAAGTGCGAAGGTTATGTTAGGTTGAGTTATGTTAGTTTAAGCTAGGTAGCGTCGTGAAACCACCAAAAAGGACGTCATCTAACGAGATAGTGTTGTTTTATTGCATGTAGGAAATTGCAATAGGTGAAATGTTGTGAAAGCACACAAAACGGCATGAACAAGCCAGATACTGCGTGTTGTACCATTACAAGTGTGAAACTGCTATATTGTGGTATTCTCGTTGAAGCGCACGCAAGCATCGTGAAACCCTAAAGAACGATGTCATTTAGCGAGATACAGCGTTCTGTACTGCAATAAGTTGGTGAAAAACTGTGAGGTTATGCAAATATCGTAATTGTGAACGAAACAGTGTAATAGAGCGTTTTTAGATACAAGTGCGAATGTTAGGTTAGGTTAAGATATCAACCGTCGTAAAACCGCATTAAACAATGTCACTTAGTGAGATGCAGTGTTTTTCATCATTACAAGTGGAAAACTGCGATATCTTATGTTAAATCGGATGAAACCGTCGTAGTGTTGTAGACAGCATTGTAAAGAAGCGAGTAAAACGTTTTCTAACAATAGAAGTGCGAAGGTTATCTTAGGTTGAGTTAGTTTAAGCTAGGTAGCGTCGTTAAACCACCAAAACGACGTCATCTAACGAGATAGTGTTGTTTTATTGCGACTACGAAACTGCGATAGGTGAAATGTTGTGAAAGCACACAAAATGGCATGAACAAGCCAAATACTGCGTGTTGTACCGTTACAAGTGCGAAACTGCTATATTGTGATATTCTCGTTAAAGCGCATGCAAGCATCGTGAAACCTTAAAGAACGGTGTCATTTAGCGAGATACAGCGTTCTGTACTGTAATAAGTTGGTGAAAAACTGTGACGTCATGCAAATATCCTAAATGTGAACGAAACAGTGTAATAGAGCGTTTTTAGATACAAGTGCGAATGTTAGGTTAGGTTAAGATATTAACCGTCGTAAAACCACATTAAACAATGTCACTTAGTGAGATGCTGTGTTTTTCACCATTACAAGTCGGGAACTGCGATATCTAATGTGAAAGCGCATGAAACCATCGTAATGTTGTAGAGAGCATTGTAAAGTAGTGAGTAAAACGTTTGTTAACGATAGAAGTGCGAAGGTTATGTTAGGTTGAGTTATGTTAGTTTAAGCTAGGTAGCGTCGTGAAACCACAAAAAAGGACGTCATCTAACGAGATAGTGTTGTTTTATTGCATGTACGAAACTGCTATAGGTGAAATGTTGTGAAAGCACACAAAACGGCATGAACAAGCCAAATACTGGGTGTTGTACCGTTACAAGTGCGAAACTGCTATATCGTGATATTCTCGTTAAAGCGCATGCAAGCATCGTGAAACCATAAAGAACGATGTCATTTAGCGAGATACAGCGTTCTGTACTGTAATAAGTTGGTGAAAAACTGTGAGGTCATGCAAATATTGTAATTGTGAACGAAACAGTGTAATAGAGCATTTTGAGATACAAGTGCGAATGTTAGGTTAGGTTAAGTTATGTACCGTCGTAAAACCGCATTAAACAATGTCACTTAGTGAGATGCAGTATTTTTCACCATTACAAGTCGGGAACTGCAAAATTTAATGTGAAAGCGCATGAAACCGTCGTAATGTTGTAGAGAGCATTGTAAAGTAGCGAGTAAAACATTTTCTAACGATAGAAGTGCGAAGGTTATGTTAGGTTGGGTTATGTTAGTTTAGGCTAGGTAGCGTCGTGAAACCACCAAAAAGGACGTCATCTAACGAGATAGTGTTGTTTTATTGCATGTAGGAAATTGCAATAGGTGAAATGTTGTGAAAGCCCACAAAACGGCATGAACAAGCCAGATACTGCGTGTTGTACCGTTACAAGTGTGAAACTGCTATATTGTGATATTCTCCTTAAAGCGCATGCAAGCGTCGTGAAACCATAAAGAACGATGTCATTTAGCGAGATACAGCGTTCTGTACTGTAATAAGTTGGTGAAAAACTGTGAGGTCATGCAAATATCCTAAATGTGAACGAAAATGTGTAACAGAGCGTTTTCAGATACAAGTGCGATTGTTAGGTTAAGTTAAGTTTTGAACTGTCGTAAAACCGCATTAAACAATGTCACTTAGTGAGATGCAGTGTTTTTCACCATTACAAGCCGGGAACTGCGATATCTAATGTGAAAGCGCATGAAACCGTCGTTAGGTTAGGTTAAGTTAGGTTAGGTTGGGTTAGGTTAGGTTAGGTTAGGTTGGGTTAGATTAGGTTAGGTTAGGTTAGGTTGGGTTGGGTTGGGTTGGGTTAGGTTAGGTTGGGTTGGGTTGGGTTGGGTTGGGTTAGGTTAGGTTAGGTTAGGGTGGTTGGGTTATGTTAGGTAAGGTTAGGTTAGGTTAGGTTAGGTTGGGTTAGGTTAGGTTAGGTTAGGTTAGGTAAGGTTAGGTTGGGTTGGGTTGGGTTAGGTTAGGTTAGGTTAGGTTAGGTTGGGTTGGGTTAGGTTAGAATAGGTAAGGTTAGGTTAGGTTAGGTTAGGTTAGGGTAAATTAGGTTATGTTAGATTAGGTTAGGTTAGGTTAGGTTAGGTTAAGATATGAACCGTCGTAAAACAGCATTAAACAATGTCACTTAGTGGGATGCAGTGTTTTTCACCATTACAAGTCGGGAAGTGCGATATCTAATGTGAAAGCGCTTGAAACCGTCGCAATGTTGTAGAAAGCAATGTAAAGTAGCGAGTCAAACGTTTTCCAACAATAGAAGTGCGAAGGTTATGTTAGGTTGAGTTATGTTAGTTTAAGCTAGGTAGCGTCGTGAAACCACCAAGAACGACGTCATCTAAAGAGATAGTGTTGTTTTATTGCGAGTACGAAACTGCGATAGGTGAAATGTTGTGAAAGCACACAAAACGGCATGAACAAGCCAGATACTGCGTGTTGTACCGTTACAAGTGTGAAACTGCTATATTGTGATATTCTCCTTAAAGCGCATGCAAGCGTCGTGAAACCTTAAAGAACGATATCATTTAACAAGATACGGCGTTATGTACTGTAATAGGTTGGTGAAAAACTGTGAGGTTATGCAAATATCGTAATTGTGAACGAAACAGTGTAATAGAGTGTTTTTAGATACAAGTGCGAGTGTTAGGTTAGGTTAAATTATGAAGTCTCCTGTCTTCGGCCACGTCACGACCCCGTGACATCTGGTGGAGGTGCTGGGTAACGATCCCAGTACCTCTCGCTCTCGGTCGTGACGTGGCCGAAGACAGGAGACTTCGTGTTGGGATTTAACTGTTTATTTGGGCGAACCTGTGCCCGGTAAACGGAAAGTCCAATTACAGCAGCAGTCTCGCACAGATAGCAGTCTCGGACTGATAGCGGCGAACGGAGCGTCGGCCTTCGATCAACAACTACTGACAAACGGCGAAGCGCGTCGGCATTTATACTCTTGCCATCGAATGTTCTAGCGTTATCGCTGGCGGTGGCGTAGGTTCCAGAACAATCTGTACCGTTCGCACAGTGGGCGTGATCTTATCGAAAAGATCTACTACAGTCCGGAACCTTCTAGAAAACTGCAGGCGCGGTTTGCGCTGAGAATCGTGCGGTGTTTTCGGACGATAACAAAAACTTGGGAAATGGAACGTGGCATTATCAACCGTCGTAAAACCGCATTAAACAATGTCACTTAGTGAGATGCAGTGTTTTTCATCATTACAAGTGGAAAACTGCGATATCTTATGTTAAATCGGATGAAACCGTCGTAATGTTGTAGAAAGCATTGTAAAGGAGCGAGTAAAACGTTTTCTAACAATAGAAGTGCGAAGGTTATCTTAGGTTGAGTTAGTTTAAGCTAGGTAGCGTCGTGAAACCACCAAAAACGACGTCATCTAATGAGATAGTGTTGTTTTATTGCGACTACGAAACTGCGATAGGTGAAATGTTGTGAAAGCACACAAAATGGCATGAACAAGCCAAATACTGCGTGTTGTACCGTTACAAGTGCGAAACTGCTATATTGTGATATTCTCGTTAAAGCGCATGCAAGCATCGTGAAACCTTAAAGAACGGTGTCATTTAGCGAGATACAGCGTTCTGTACTGTAATAAGTTGCTGAAAAACTGTGAGGTCATGCAAATATCGTAAATGTGAACGAAACAGTGTAATAGAGCGTTTTTAGATACAAGTGCGAATGTTAGGTTAGGTTAAGATATGAACTGTCGTAAAACCGCATTAAACAATGTCACTTAGTGAGATGCTGTGTTTTTCATCATTACAAGTGGAAAACTGCGATATCTTATGTTAAATCGGATGAAACCGTCGTAATGTTGTAGAAAGCATTGTAAAGGAGCGAGTAAAACGTTTTCTAACAATAGAAGTGCGAAGGTTATCTTAGGTTGAGTTAGTTTAAGCTAGGTAGCGTCGTGAAACCACCAAAAACGACGTCATCTAATGAGATAGTGTTGTTTTATTGCGACTACGAAACTGCGATAGGTGAAATGTTGTGAAAGCACACAAAATGGCATGAACAAGCCAAATACTGCGTGTTGTACCGTTACAAGTGCGAAACTGCTATATTGTGATATTCTCGTTAAAGCGCATGCAAGCATCGTGAAACCTTAAAGAACGGTGTCATTTAGCGAGATACAGCGTTCTGTACTGTAATAAGTTGCTGAAAAACTGTGAGGTCATGCAAATATCGTAAATGTGAACGAAACAGTGTAATAGAGCGTTTTTAGATACAAGTGCGAATGTTAGGTTAGGTTAAGATATGAACTGTCGTAAAACCGCATTAAACAATGTCACTTAGTGAGATGCTGTGTTTTTCACCATTACAAGTTGGGAAATGCGATATCTAATGTGAAAGCGCATGAAACCGTCGTAATGTTGTAGAGAGCATTGTAAAGTAGCGAGTAAAACGTTTGTTAACGATAGAAGTGCGAAGGTTATGTTAGGTTGAGTTATGTTAGTTTAAGCTAGGTAGCGTCGTCAAACTACCAACAACGACGTCATCTAAAGAGATAGTGTTGTTTTATTGCGAGTACGAAACTGCGATAAGTGAAATGTTGTGAAAGCACACAAAACGGCATGAACAAGCCAGATACGGCGTGTTGTACCGTTACAAGTGCGAAACTGCTATGTTGTGATATTCTCGTTAAAGCGCATGCAAGCATCGTGAAACCTTAAAGAACGATGTCATTAAGCGAGATACAGCGTTCTGTACTGTAATAAGTTGGTGAAAAACTGTGAGGTCATGCAAATATCGTAATTGTGAACGAAACAGTGTAATATAGCGTTTTTAGATACAAGTGCGAATGTTAGGTTAGGTTAAAACATTAACCGTCGTAAAACCGCATTAAACAATGTCACTTAGTGAGATGCAGTGTTTTTCACCATTACAAGTCGGGAACTGCGATATCTAATGTGAAAGCGCATGAAACCGTCGTAATGTTGTAGAGAGCAATGTAAGGTAGCGAGTAAAACGTTTTCTAACGATAGAAGTGCGAAGGTTATGTTAGGTTGAGTTATGTTAGTTTAAGCTAGGTAGCGTCGTGAAACCACCAAAAAGGACGTCATCTAACGAGATAGTGTTGTTTTATTGCATGTAGGAAATTGCAATAGGTGAAATGTTGTGAAAGCACACAAAACGGCATGAACAAGCCAGATACTGCGTGTTGTACCATTACAAGTGTGAAACTGCTATATTGTGGTATTCTCGTTGAAGCGCACGCAAGCATCGTGAAACCCTAAAGAACGATGTCATTTAGCGAGATACAGCGTTCTGTACTGCAATAAGTTGGTGAAAAACTGTGAGGTTATGCAAATATCGTAATTGTGAACGAAACAGTGTAATAGAGCGTTTTTAGATACAAGTGCGAATGTTAGGTTAGGTTAAGATATCAACCGTCGTAAAACCGCGTTAAACAATGTCACTTAGTGAGATGCAGTGTTTTTCATCATTACAAGTGGAAAACTGCGATATCTTATGTTAAATCGGATAAAACCGTCGTAGTGTTGTAGAAAGCATTGTAAAGAAGCGAGTAAAACGTTTTCTAACAATAGAAGTGCGAAGGTTATCTTAGGTTGAGTTAGTTTAAGCTAGGTAGCGTCGTTAAACCACCAAAAACGACGTCATCTAACGAGATAGTGTTGTTTTATTGCGAGTACGAAACTGCGATAAGTGAAATGTTGTGAAAGCACACAAAACGGCATGAACAAGACAGATACGGCGTGTTGTACCGTTACAAGTGCGAAACTGCTATGTTGTGATATTCTCGTTAAAGCGCATGCAAGCATCGTGAAACCTTAAAGAACGATGTCATGAAGCGAGATACAGCGTTCTGTACTGTAATAAGTTGGTGAAAAACTGTGAGGTCATGCAAATATCGTAATTGTGAACGAAACAGTGTAATATAGCGTTTTTAGATACAAGTGCGAATGTTAGGTTAGGTTAAAACATTAACCGTCGTAAAACCGCATTAAACAATGTCACTTAGTGAGATGCAGTGTTTTTCACCATTACAAGTCGAGAAATGCCATATCTAATGTGAAAGCGCATGAAACCGTCGTAAGTTTGTAGAAAGCATTGTAAAGAAGCGAGTAAAACGTTTTCTAACAATAGAAGTGCGAAGGTTATCTTAGGTTGAGTTAGTTTAAGCTAGGTAGCGTCGTTAAACCACCAAAAACGACGTCATCTAACGAGATAGTGTTGTTTTATTGCGACTACGAAACTGCGATAGGTGAAATGTTGTGAAAGCACACAAAATGGCATGAACAAGCCAAATACTGCGTGTTGTACCGTTACAAGTGCGAAACTGCTATATTGTGATATTCTCGTTAAAGCGCATGCAAGCATCGTGAAACCTTAAAGAACGGTGTCATTTAGCGAGATACAGCGTTCTGTACTGTAATAAGTTGGTGAAAAACTGTGACGTCATGCAAATATCCTAAATGTGAACGAAACAGTGTAATAGAGCGTTTTTAGATACAAGTGCGAATGTTAGGTTAGGTTAGGTTATGAAGCGTCGTAAAACCACATTAAACAATGTCACTTAGTGAGATGCTGTGTTTTTCACCATTACAAGCCGGGAACTGCGATATCTAATTTGAAAGCGCATGAAACCGTCGTAATGTTGTAGAGAGCATTGTAAAGTAGCGAGGAAAACATTTTCTAACGATAGAAGTGCGAAGGTTATGTTATGTTGAGTTATGTTGGTTGAGGCTAGGTAGCGTCGTGAAAGGTAGCGTCGGCTAGGTAGCGTCGGCAGTTCGGCAGCGGTGCACATTGCACACGTAACTAAAAGATATCTGTCTTTCCAGACTTTGAAAGTTTCAAGCTGCGAGACGTGGACCAAGGGATAATTTTTCCAAGATACTTCCAGCCGGCGGACCCTCTATCTTCGGGCGGGTTTGATCGGCTACACCCCCGGTGATAACAAGGCGATCGGCATCGTCCGCTTGGTGGCGGTGGACACTACGGCTGGCTTCAAAAAGCGCCCCCGGACCTACCGGCGTTTGCAGTTCGGCAGCGGTGCACATTGCACACGTAACTAAAAGATATCTGTCTTTCCAGACTTTGAAAGTTTCAAGCTGCGAGACGTGGACCAAGGGATAATTTTTTCCAAGATACTTCCAGCCGGCGGACCCTCTATCTTCGGGCGGGTTTGATCGGCTACACCCCCGGTGATAACAAGGCGATCGGCATCGTCCGCTTGGTGGCGGTGGACACTACGGCTGGCTTCAAAAAGCGCCCCCGGACCTACCGGCGTTTGCAGTTCGGCAGCGGTGCACATTGCACACGTAACTAAAAGATATCTGTCTTTCCAGACTTTGAAAGTTTCAAGCTGCGAGACGTGGACCAAGGGATAATTTTTCCAAGATACTTCCAGCCGGCGGACCCTCTATCTTCGGGCGGGTTTGATCGGCTACACCCCCGGTGATAACAAGGCGATCGGCATCGTCCGCTTGGTGGCGGTGGACACTACGGCTGGCTTCAAAAAGCGCCCCCGGACCTACCGGCGTTTGCAGTTCGGCAGCGGTGCACATTGCACACGTAACTAAAAGATATCTGTCTTTCCAGGTGAGGCTTGCTGTTTTTCTGTTTGTGTTGCCAAACGTGAAACGTGTGCACTGCTGCCGAGCGAAAACTGCCCTGCCCAGACTTTGGATCTGTTGTTTATTGTGAATAGTGTACGTTTTTAGATATTATGACTAAAAAGCAGGTTGACGATCTGCGGAGTGAATTAGCCGCTGAGTTACATGAAATTAAGGATACATTGAATGAACTTAAAGGACTGAGGCCTGATATTCAGGAACTCAAGCTTATAAGAGAGGATTTGCAAAAAATTCTGCTTGAAAACAAGGAACTGAAGTCACAAAATGCAAAGCTGACGCGCAGGCTGGAGGAGCTAGAGCAATACCAGCGATCAAACAATCTAGAAATCAAGGGCATACCTCTTGACAGTGAACCAATATCAGTGGTAACAAAAATTGGCGAACTGATAAAAGAGGACATTGAAAAGCATGACATAGACGTCTGCCACAGAGTTCCTACTGCTAGGCATGACCAGTCCAACATTATTGTTCGTTTTGTCCGCCGAGACAAAAGGAATGCAATTCTTGCTAAATCAAAGAAGACGAGACTAGACACAAAAATGCTTGGATTCGACAAGCAGAATCCAGTGTTCATCAATGAGCATTTGACGAAAGAAGCTAAGCAGCTGCTCGGAGCTGCCATCAGAAAGAAAAGAGCTGTTAACTGGAAATTTGTGTGGACAGCTGGCGGAAAGATTTTCGCACGGCGAAATGAAACCGCACCTGTGCTTCGCCTAATCTGTTTGGATGATGTTGATAAAATGGTCGAGTGAATGCCACAGTCTAGCTGAACACAATTTTGTGCACTAATTACTGACATACATGGCTAATTCCGGTCTCAACTGCTGTACTTATCACGATTATGACTCGTTTAATATTTCTGTTTCTAAGTTAAATCCAAATAAGTTCATGGCAGCCTTGCATTTAAACCTACGAAGTATTAGAGACAAAGGAGATGACCTGCGAGAATTTCTTGAAAATATGGACATTAGCTTCAATGTGTTGATGTTTACTGAGACATGGCTAACGCAAAGTGAAAAGCCGCCTCAATTAGAAGGGTACACATACCAAGGCATCACACGTACTAATGGGCGTGGTGGCGGCGTGGCCATGTATCTTAGAGAACATCTGCAATACGAAGTGATTTCAAGTTTCACTACTACTAACGAACATATAGAATGTCTTACGGTATGTTTGAAATCTTTTTATGTATGTGTCATATATCGGCCCCCAAACGGAAATAAGACGCCATTCTTTGAATTCACTGATGAACTATTAAACTATCTAACTAACACTGGTTCAAAGTTTCTGATAATGGGTGACTTGAATATCAACATGCTGGGAAATGACACTAGTGCGCGTGAACTTAAGCGAACTCTATATGCTTATGGCTGTGAAAATTTTATCAATCTAGCCACTCGTATTACAGCGGATAGCGCGACGTTGCTAGATGTCGCCATTACAAATGCACCTGGCACAAGTAGCTATGCTGGCCTCTTATCAGTGGACATAAGTGATCATTTGCCGATATTTTGTTTCTTGCCAATGACAAATGATAAAAACATAAAAATGGGCGTGTGCACATATCGGAATATAAACCCAAATTCTTTAGCTCATTTCCGCTCTCTGATCCAAAAGACAAACTGGGAACCGATTTTCCAGCAAAGTGATGTAAATAAAGCATATAACAATTTCTATGCCAGTTTCATGTCATGCTACGAGCTAGCCTTTCCTATTAAGACAACTAAGCGTACCCGGAAGAAAAAGATTAGAAAGCCATGGATTACGCGGGCACTTTTAAATAAGATTGCCGCTAAAAATAACATGTATCATTCTTTCGTTAAGACGCGTGACCCACAAAAGTTTGCTGAGTTCAAAAAATATCGAAATAAGCTCAATGCAGAACTTAGATATGCTAAAATCTGTTATTATGAGAATTTGTTCTCCCAAGTAGCAAATGACAAAAAGAAGTTCTGGCAGGCGGTTAACAATCTTGCTCAAAGAAAGAATGACGCAGCGCCAATAGTTGTAACTACAAATCAAGGCATCCTAAATGATGACGAAGCCGCTAATATGTTAAACCACCAATTCATTCGTAGTGGAGAGTACAGTTCGACTGTGCGCTATGAACATCCAAGTGTAGATGCGTATAAAAAAAAACCAGTTCAAGTAATTCTATTGTACTGGCACCAGCTACGGAGCACGAACTGTCAAACATCATGCGTAACCTAAAAAACAATGCAGCTGCAGGCTACGACGATATCAAACCAGCTGCCGTGAAATATGTAATGGATATAATTTGCAGTCCTTTAACCCACGTCATTAACTGCATGCTCGAACAGGGTGTGTTCCCAGAAGCACTCAAGCTGGCTAGAGTGTGCCCGGTGCACAAAGGTGGCACAGACTACACTTTTAATAATTACCGCCCTATATCGGTATTACCAGTCATGTCAAAGATTTTTGAGACAGTCATAAACGTTCGCGTTGATGGTTTTGTTCAAAAGTACTCTATTATGTCTGACGTGCAATATGGGTTTCGAAAAAAAAGATCCTGTGAAGAAGCATTACTTTCTATAAAACATGAAATAATAAATAACATTGAACAAAGATTATACACCATTGGTCTTTTTCTAGATTTAAGAAAAGCTTTTGATTCTGTGAGCCACGCCATTTTGTTGACTAAGATATATGATTGTGGGATAAGAGGGATAGCACATGACTTGATTCGAAGTTATCTACAAAACAGGTATCAGTATGTATCTATTAACAATTCCAAATCTACGAAATTAAAGATACTACAAGGCGTCCCGCAGGGATCTATACTTGGACCCTTGTTGTTTAACTTGTACATAAACGATCTTGCTTATATACCATATTCCCAAAGTGTAATTATGTATGCTGATGATACAAATGTATTTTTTGCTGGAAAGTCGCTGCAAATGCTACAAATTTCAATAAATAATTACTTAAAACTACTTATGTCGTGGTTGCACAGCAACCAATTGCAACTCAATGTCAATAAAACAAAATACATTATTTTTGCCCCTATTAACAAGCCGATCAATTTTAAGCTAGCAATACTGTTTCAAAATGTGCAATTAGAACAAGTAGAGGCTCATAAATTCCTGGGCATATGGTTTAGAGGCGATATGTCCTGGACGACACATGTGGAAAAATTGTCCGCTGAACTGAGTAAAATCACGGGATGCTTTAATAAAATCCGGGATCTGATACCGCTCTGGCTTAAAAAAGTATTATATTACTCCATGTTCTACTCTCGCCTTACATATTGCATGCTAGTCTGGGGTACAACATACTCAAAAAATTATCAGAAATTGATAATATTGCAAAAGAGAGTCCTTAGATGCTTTGAAAACTACACAGGTAGGCTTCGAGATTTGCGAACGCATGATTTGTTTATTAAACACAATTTGCTAAAAGCTAACCAAATGTACTATTATAGAATATTTCAGCATATAAAAAAGAACAAGCTCTACACAGCTAAATCACCCCAATCAAAATGTCGTTATTCTCTACGCAATGAAACTAGGGTAATACCGAAGTTCCGAACAGCTTATGGCCGGCAGCATATAGGCTACCAGGTTCCGCATTTAATAAATCACCTAAGCCCCCTTGATTTTAATACTATGTCGAAAAAATCTATGAAACTGTATATTATAAATCACCAATTGGAATATGTATGATGCGTATCTTTTTTCGTGTCATACTGTTATGTTTTTTGTTTTTTTTTTCACAAATGAATAATGCCATTCACACTCGTTGCCTATGTTATATTTTACTGAAGTCAGTATATTTTATTCTGTATAATAATAATCTTATGTATTTTGCGACTGTTTATTGTGCATATTTCTTTGGTATTCCGGGCTGCTTATCCGGATTGATTTGATTTAACCTACATGTTATCTTTTTATCATGTATTATTCATCAGATGGTCTGTATACTGCTTATATGATCTTTAATTTCATATGAATTTCTGTGATGAATTTTGTATTGCCATATGTACCGCTGATGCTGAGTGCCAACAGGAGTGGGAGCCCTTTGTCAGGCCTTTGTAGCCTTTTGCTCCTGCTCCTTGTTTCTGTAATGGAAGCAAAATAAACTTCAAACTTCAAACTTCAAACCACCAAAAAGGACGTCATCTAACGAGATAGTGTTGCTTTATTGCATGTAGGAAATTGCAATAGGTGAAATGTTGTGAAAGCACACAAAACGACATGAACAAGCCAGATACTGCGTGTTGTACCGTTACAAGTGCGAAACTGCTATGCTGTGATATTCTCGTTAAAGCGCATGCAAGCATCGTGAAACCTTAAAGAACGATCTCATTTAGCGAGATACAGCGTTCTGTACTGTAATAGGTTGGTGAAAAACTGTGAGGTCATGCAAATATCGTAATTGTGAACGAAACAGTGTAATATAGCGTTTTTAGATACAAGTGCGAATGTTAGGTTAGGTTAAGACATTAACCGTCGTAAAACCGCATTAAACAATGTCACTTAGTGAGATGCAGTGTTTTTCACCATTACAAGTCGGGAAATGCCATATCTAATGTGAAAGCGCATGAAACCGTCGTTAGGTTAGGTTAGGTTAGGTTAGGTAAGGATAATTTGGTTAGGTTAGGTAAGGTTAGGTTAGGTTAGGTTAGGTTGGGTTGGGTGTTGTTGGGTTGGGTTGGGTTGGGTTAGGTTGGGTTAGGTTAGGTTAGGTTACGTTAGGTTATGTTAGTTTAGGTTAGGTTACGTTAGGTTAGGTTAGGTCAGGTAAGGTTAGGTTACGTTAGAATAGGTTAGGTTAGGTTAGGTTACGTTAGGTTAGGTTAAGTTAGGTTAGGTTAGGTTTGGTTAGGTTAGGTTAGCTTAGCTTAGGTTAGGTTAGGTTGGGTTGGGTTGGGTTAGGTTGGGTTAGGTTAGGTTAGGTTAGGTTGGGTTAGTTTAGGTTAGGTTAGGTTAGGTTAGGTTAGGTTGGGTTGGGTTGGGTTAGGTTATGTTAGGTTAGGTAAGGTTAGGTTAGGTTAGGTTAGGTTACGTTAGGTTAAGGTATGAACCGTCGTAAAACCGCATTAAACAATGTCACTTAGCGAGATGCAGTGTTTTTCACCTTTACAAGTTGGGAACTGTGATATCTAATGTGAAAGCGCTTGAAACGGTCGTAATGTTGTAGAAAGCAATGTAAAGTAGCGAGTAAAACGTTTTCTAACGATAGAAGTGCGAAGGTCATGTTAGGTTGAGTTATGTTAGTTTAAGCTAGGTAGCGTCGTGAAACTACCAAAAACAACGTCATCTAACGAGATAGTGTTGTTTTATTGCGAGTACGAAACTGCGATAGGTGAAATGTTGTGAAAGCACACAAAACGGCATGAACAAGCCAAATACTGCGTGTTGTACCGTTACAAGTGCGAATTTGCTATGTTGTGATATTCTCGTTAAAGCGCATGCAAGCATCGTGAAACCTTAAAGAACGATGTCATTTAGCGAGATACAGCGTTCTGTACTGCAATAAGTTTGTGAAAAACTGTGAGGTTATGCAAATCTCCTAATTGTGAACGAAACAGTGTAATAGAGCGTTTTTTAATACAAGTGCGAATGTTAGGTTAGGTTAAGATATGAACCGTCGTAAAACCGCATTAAACAATGTCACTTAGTGAGATGCAGTGTTTTTCACCATTACAAGTCGGGAACTGCGATATCTAATGTGAAAGCGCTTGCAAACGTCGTTAGGTTAGGTTAGGTTAGGTTAGGTTAGGTTAGGTTTGGTTAGGTTAGGTTAGGTTATGTTAGGTTAGGTTGGGTTAGGTTGGGTTAGGTTAGGTTAAGATATGAACCGCGCTAAAACCGCATTAAACAATGTCACTTAGTGAGATGCAGTGTTTTTCACCTTTACAAGTTGGGAACTGCGATATCTAATGTGAAAGCGCTTGGAACCGTCGTAATGTTGTAGAAAGCAATGTAAAGTAGCGAGTAAAACGTTTTCTAACGATAGAAGTGCGAAGGTTATGTTAGGTTGAGTTATGTTAGTTTAAGCTAGGTAGCGTCGTGAAACCACCAAAAACGACGTCATATAACGAGATAGTGTTGTTTTATTGCGAGTACGAAACTGCGATAGGTAAAATGTTGTGAAAGCACACAAAACGGCATGAACAAGCCAAATACTGCGTGTTGTACCGTTACAAGTGCGAAACTGCTATGTTGTGACATTCTCGGTAAAGCGCATGCAAGTATCGTGAAACCATAAAGAACGATGTCATTTAGCGAGATACAGCGTTCTGTACTGTAATAGGTTGGTGAGAAACTGTGAGGTCAAGCAAATATCGCAATTGTGAACGAAACAGTGTAATTGAGCGTCTTTAGATACAAGTGCGAATGTTAGGTTAGGTTGACATATCAACCGTCGTAAAACCGCATTAAACAATGTCACTTAGTGAGATGTAGTGTTTTTCAACATTACAAGTCGGGAACTACGATATCTAATGTTCAAGCGCATGAAACCGTCGTAATCTTGTAGAAAACATTGTAAAGTTGCGAGTAAAACGTTTTCTAACGATAGAAGTGCGAAGGTTAGGTTAGGTTAGGTTAGTTTAAGCTAAGTAGCGTCGTGAAACTACCAAAAACGACGTCATCTAACGAGATAGTGTTGTTGTATTGCGAGTATTAAACTGCGATAGGTGAAATGTTGTGAATGCACACAAAACGGCATGAACAAGCCAAATACTGCGTGTTCTACCGTTACAAGTGCGAAACTGCTATATTGTGATATTCTCGTTAAAGCGCATGCAAGCATCGTGAAACCTTAAAGAACAATGTTATTTAGCGAGATACAGCGTTCTGTACTGTAATAAGTTGGTGAAAAACTGTGAGGTTATGCAAATATCGTAATTGTGAACGAAACAGTGTAATAGAGCGTTTTTCAATATAAGTACGAATGTTAGGTTAGGTTATGAAGCGTCGTAAAACCAAATTAAACAATGTCACTTAGTGAGATGCTGTGTTTTTCACCATTACAAGCCGGGAACTGCGATATCTAATTTGAAAGCGCATGAAACCGTCGTAATGTTGTAGAGAGCATTGTAAAGTAGCGAGGAAAACATTTTCTAACGATAGAAGTGCGAAGGTTATGTTATGTTGAGTTATGTTGGTTGAGGCTAGGTAGCGTCGTGAAACCACCAAAAAGGACGTCATCTAACGAGATAGTGTTGCTTTATTGCATGTAGGAAATTGCAATAGGTGAAATGTTGTGAAAGCACACAAAACGACATGAACAAGCCAGATACTGCGTGTTGTACCGTTACAAGTGCGAAACTGCTATGTTGTGACATTCTCGGTAAAGCGCATGCAAGCATCGTGAAACCTTAAAGAACAATGTCATTTAGCGAGATACAGCGTTCTGTACTGCAATAAGTTGGTGAAAAACTGTGAGGTTATGCAAATATCGTAATTGTGAACAAAACAGTGTAATAGAGCGTTTTTAGATACAAGGGCGAATGTTAGGTTAGGTTAAGATATGAACCGTCGTAAAACCGCATTAAACAATGTCAATTAGTGAGATGCAGTGTTTTTCACCATTAAAAGTGGGGAACTGCAATATCTAATGTGAAAGCGCTTGCAACCGTCGTTAGGTTAGGTTAGGTTAGGTTAGGTTAGGTTTGGTTAGGTTAGGTTAGGTTAGGTTAGATTAGGTTAGGTTGGGTTGGGTTAGGTTAGGTTAGGTTAGGTTAGGTTGGGTTTGGTTAGGTTAGGTTAGGTTACGTTAGGTTAGGTTAGGTTAGGTAAGGATAATTTGGTTAGGTTAGGTAAGGTTAGGTTAGGTTAGGTTAGGTTGGCCTGGGTGTTGTTGGGTTGGGTTGGGTTGGGTTAGGTTGGGTTAGGTTAGGTTAGGTTACGTTAGGTTATGTTAGGTTAGGTTAGGTTACGTTAGGCTAGGTTAGGTCAGGTAAGGTTAGGTTACGTTAGAATAGGTTAGGTTAGGTTAAGTTAGGTTAGGTTAGGTTTGGTTAGGTTAGGTTAGGTTAGCTTAGGTTAGGTTAGGTTGGGTTGGGTTGGGTTAGGTTGGGTTAGGTTAGGTTAGGTTAGGTTAGGTTGGGTTAGGTTAGTTTAGGTTAGGTTAGGTTAGGTTAGGTTAGGTTGGGTTGGGTTGGGTTAGGTTAGGTTAGGTTAGGTAAGGTTAGGTTAGGTTAGGTTAGGTTACGTTAGGTTAAGGTATGAACCGTCGTAAAACCGCATTAAACAATGTCACTTAGCGAGATGCAGTGTTTTTCACCTTTACAAGTTGGGAACTGTGATATCTAATGTGAAAGCGCTTGAAACGGTCGTAATGTTGTAGAAAGCAATGTAAAGTAGCGAGTAAAACGTTTTCTAACGATAGAAGTGCGAAGGTTAGGTTAGGTTAGGTTAGTTTAAGCTAGGTAGCGTCGTGAAACTACCAAAAACGACGTCATCTAACGTGATAGTGTAGTTTTATTGCGAGTATTATACTGCGATAGGTGAAATGTTGTGAAAGCACACAAAACGGCATGAACAAGCCAAATACTGCGTGTTCTACCGTTACAAGTGCAAAACTGCTATATTGTGATATTCTCGTTAAAGCGCATGCAAGCATCGTGAAACCTTAAAGAACAATGTCATTTAGCGAGATACAGCGTTCTGTACTGCAATAAGTTGGTGAAAAACTGTGAGGTTATGCAAATATCGTAATTGTGAACGAAACAGTGTAATAGAGCGTTTTTCAATACAAGTACGAATGTTAGGTTAAGATATGAACCGTCGTAAAACCGCATTAAACAATGTCACTTAGTGAGATGCAGTGTTTTTCACCATTACAAGTCGGGAACTGCGATATCTAATGTGAAAGCGCTTGCAACCGTCGTTAGGTTAGGTTAGGTTAGGTTAGGTTTGGTTAGGTTAGGTTAGGTTAGGTTAGATTAGGTTAGGTTAGGTTAGGTTAGGTTGGGTTAGGTTAGGTTAGGTTACGTTAGGTTAGGTTAGGTTACGTTAGGTTAGGTTAGGTTACGTTAGGTTAGGTTAGGTTAGGTAAGGATAATTTGGTTAGGTTAGGTAAGGTTAGGTTAGGTTAGGTTAGGTTGGGTTGGGTGTTGTTGGGTTGGGTTGGGTTGGGTTAGGTTGGGTTAGGTTACGTTAGGTTACGTTAGGTTATGTTAGGTTAGGTTACGTTAGGTTATGTTAGGTTAGGTTATGTTACGTTAGGTTAGGTTAGGTCAGGTAAGGTTAGGTTACGTTAGAATAGGTTAGTTTAGGTTAGGTTACGTTGGGTTAGGTTAAGTTAGGTTAGGTTAGGTTTGGTTAGGTTAGGTTAGGTTAGCTTAGGTTAGGTAAGGTTGGGTTGGGTTGGGTTAGGTTGGGTTAGGTTAGCTTAGGTTAGGTTGGGTTAGGTTAGTTTAGGTTAGGTTAGGTTAGGTTAGGTTGGGTTGGGTTGGCTTAGGTTAGGTTAGGGTGGTAAGGTTAGGTTAGGTTAGGTTAGGTTAAGTTACGTTAGGTTAAGGTATGAACCGTCGTAAAACAGCATTAAACAATGTCACTTAGTGAGATGCAGTGTTTTTCACCTTCACAAGTTGGGAACTGTGATATCTAATGTGAAAGCGCTTGAAACCGTCGTAATGTTGTAGAAAGCAATGTAAAGTAGCGAGTAAAACGTTTTCTAACGATAGAAGTGCGAAAGTTATGTTAGGTTGAGTTATGTTAGTTTAAGCTAGGTAGCGTCGTGAAACTACCAAATCAACGTCATCTAACGAGATAGTGTTGTTTTATTGCGAGTACGAAACTGCGATAGGTGAAATGTTGTGAAAGCACACAAAACGGCATGAACAAACCAAATACTGCGTGTTGTACCGTTACAAGTGCGAAACTGCTATGTTGTGATATTCTCGTTAAAGCGCATGCAAGCATCGTGAAACCTTAAAGAACGATGTCATTTAGCGAGATACAGCGTTCTGTACTGTAATAAGTTGGTGAGAAACTGTGAGGTCAAGCAAATATCGTAATTGTGAACGAAACAGTGTAATTGAGCGTCTTTAGATACAAGTGCGAATGTTAGGTTAGGTTGACATATCAACCGTCGTAAAACCGCATTAAACAATGTCGCTTAGTGAGATGTAGTGTTTTTCAACATTACAAGTCGGGAACTACGATATCTAATGTCAAAGCGCATGAAACCATCGTAATCTTGTAGAAAACATTGTAAAGTGGCGAGTAAAACGTTTTCTAACGATAGAAGTGCGAAGGTTAGGTTAGGTTAGGTTAGGTTAGGTTAAGCTAGGTAGCGTCGTGAAACTGCCAAAAACGACGTCATCTAACGAGATAGTGTTGTTTTATTGCGAGTATTAAACTGCGATAGGTGAAATGTTGTGAAAGCACACAAAACGGAATGAACAAGCCAAATACTGCGTGTCCTACTGTTACAAGTGCGAAACTGCTATATTGTGATATTCTCGTTAAAGCGCATGCAAGCATCGTGAAACCTTAAAGAACAATGTCATTTAGCGAGATACAGCGTTCTGTACTGCAATAAGTTGGTGAAAAACTGTGAGGTTATGCAAATATCGTAATTGTGAACGAAACAGTGTAATAGAGCGTTTTTCAATACAAGTACGAATGTTAGGTTAAGATATGAACCGTCGTAAAACCGCATTAAACAATGTCACTTAGTGAGATGCAGTGTTTTTCACCATTACAAGTCGGGAACTGCGATATTTAATGTGAAAGCGCTTGCAACCGTCGTTAGGTTAGGTTAGGTTAGGTTAGGTTTGGTTAGGTTAGGTTAGGTTAGGTTAGATTAGGTTAGGTTGGGTTGATTTGGGTTAGGTTAGGTTAGGTTGGGTTAGGTTAGGTTAGGTTACGTTAGGTTAGGTTAGGTTACGTTAGGTTAGGTTAGGTTACGTTAGGTTAGGTTAGGTTAGGTAAGGATAATTTGGTTAGGTTAGGTAAGGTTAGGTTAGGTTAGGTTAGGTTGGGTTGGGTGTTGTTGGGTTGGGTTGGGTTGGGTTAGGTTGTGTTAGGTTACGTTAGGTTACGTTAGGTTATGTTAGGTTAGGTTACGTTAGGTTATGTTAGGTTAGGTTAGGTTACGTTAGGTTAGGTTAGGTCAGGTAAGGTTAGGTTACGTTAGAATAGGTTAGTTTAGGTTAGGTTACGTTGGGTTAGGTTAAGTTAGGTTAGGTTAGGTTTGGTTAGGTTAGGTTAGGTTAGCTTAGGTTAGGTTAGGTTGGGTTGGGTTAGGTTGGGTTAGGTTAGGTTAGGTTAGGTTAGGTTGGGTTAGGTTAGTTTAGGTTAGGTTAGGTTAGGTTAGGTTGGGTTGGGTTGGGTTAGGTTAGGTTAGGTTAGGTAAGGTTAGGTTAGGTTAGGTTAGGTTACGTTAGGTTAAGGTATGAACCGTCGTAAAACCGCATTAAACAATGTCACTTAGCGAGATGCAGTGTTTTTCACCTTTACAAGTTGGGAACTGTGATATCTAATGTGAAAGCGCTTGAAACCGTCGTAATGTTGTAGAAAGCAATGTAAAGTAGCGAGTAAAACGTTTTCTAACAATAGAAGTGCGAAAGTTATGTTAGGTTGAGTTATGTTAGTTTAAGCTAGGTAGCATCGTGAAACTACCAAATCAACGTCATCTAACGAGATAGTGTTGTTTTATTGCGAGTACGAAACTGCGATAGGTGAAATGTTGTGAAAGCACACAAAACGGCATGAACAAACCAAATACTGCGTGTTGTACCGTTACAAGTGCGAAACTGCTATGTTGTGATATTCTCGTTAAAGCGCATGCAAGCATCGTGAAACCTTAAAGAACGATGTCATTTAGCGAGATACAGCGTTCTGTACTGCAATAAGATGGTGAAAAACTGTGAGGTTATGCAAATATCCTAATTGTGAACGAAACAGTGTAATAGAGCGTTTTTTAATACAAGTGCGAATGTTAGGTTAAGTTAAGCTATGAACCGTCGTAAAACCGCATTAAACAATGTCACTTAGTGAGATGCAGTGTTTTTCACCATTACAAGTCGGGAACTGCGATATCTAATGTGAAAGCGCTTGCAACCGTCGTTAGGTTAGGTTAGGTTAGGTTAGGTTTGGTTAGGTTAGGTTAGGTTAGGTTAGATTAGGTTAGGTTGGGTTGATTTGGGTTAGGTTAGGTTAGGTTAGGTTAGGTTGGGTTAGGTTAGGTTAGGTTACGTTAGGTTAGGTTAGGTTACGTTAGGTTAGGTTAGGTTAGGTTACGTTAGGTTAGGTTAGGTTAGGTAAGGATAATTTGGTTAGGTTAGGTAAGGTTAGGTGAGGTTAGGTTAGGTTGGGTTGGGTGTTGTTGGGTTGGGTTGGGTTGGGTTAGATTGGGTTAGGTTACGTTAGGTTATGTTAGGGTACGTTAGGTTAGGTTAGGTTAGGTTACGTTAGGTTATGTTAGGTTAGGTTAGGTTACGTTAGGTTAGGTTAGGTCAGGTAAGGTTAGGTTACGTTAGAATAGGTTAGTTTAGGTTAGGTTACGTTAGGTTAGGTTAAGTTAGGTTAGGTTAGGTTTGGTTAGGTTAGGTTAGGTTAGCTTAGGTTAGGTTAGGTTGGGTTCGGTTGGGTTAGGTTGGGTTAGGTTAGTTTAGGTTAGGGTAGGTTAGGTTAGGTTGGGTTGGGTTGGCTTAGGTTAGGTTAGGGTGGTAAGGTTAGGTTAGGTTAGGTTAGTTTACGTTAGGTTAAGGTATGAACCGTCGTAAAACCGCATTAAACAATGTCACTTAGTGAGATGCAGTGTTTTTCACCTTTACAAGTTGGGAACTGCGATATCTAATGTGAAAGCGCTTGAAACCGTCGTAATGTTGTAGAAAGCAATGTAAAGTAGCGAGTAAAACGTTTTGTAACGATAGAAGTGCGAAGGTTAGGTTAGGTTAGGTTAGTTTAAGCTAGGTAGCGTCGTGAAACTACAAAAAACGACGTCATCAAACGAGATAGTGTAGTTTTATTGCGAGTATTAAACTGCGATAGGTGAAATGTTGTGAAAGCACACAAAACGGCATGAACAAGCCAAATACTGCGTGTTCTACCGTTACAAGTGCGAAACTGCTATATTGTGATATTCTCGTTAAAGCGCATGCAAGCATCGTGAAACCTTAAAGAACAATGTCATTTAG